>NC_071468.1:99196296-99499326 GCF_028500815.1 Rissa tridactyla
TAGCACAGAAAAGCATTAGGAGTTTCCAACCAACAGGGGAAAATTGTTGTGAATACCAAGGGAAAAGGCATCTAGAAAAAAGAAAGAACGAAATGACATGTTTAGAAGAAAGGAGAACAGGCATATAACACCAGCAATATTTAGGAAGACAGATTTCAACATATTGAGGAAATTTCAAGATACAGACTCCTAGAAGGCTAATCAAGGTGGAAACCTGTTAAAGAGACTGAGACTGACAAAACTGAATTAAGGATAAATAGTGCAGAAGAAAGAGAAGAAGTACATCCAACAGACTGATGTGGCTAAATTACGAGCGCTTTATGGACTTCTAATGCAAGGAGGAGGTATACTGGAATGGCGACAAGGTCAGCTTAAAAAAGGAAAAACCAAAATTTTAGTATGACAAGTAGAGAGAAAAAACAAGGTAGAAACTGGGATGAAACTAGCAAAGAACATGGAGAATGAGAGTCTGCATAACCCCCATGTTTGTGTTTTAAGGTTTTCCTCACCTGGAAGTTATCCATACCGGTCTTGATCTCCCTTGCTCCATTTTTGTATGTTTTTCTTGTTGTGTCATCCCAACATTGAGAACAGTAATTTATAACAGTCTTTTACGTATCTAAAAGCCTTTAGCATGCTCCCCTTTGATCTTCTCTCTAACACTTAATTACACTATCACTTTGCATTTTCTCCATGGGATCACAACTTCATTCAGTACAGGAGCTGTTATTCAGTATTTTGTTTTAACCTTCTTGTTCAGGTTGTGATTCAGGTTTTTTGTTCTTTAGCCTTTTTTTATTAAATATTTATACAAAAGCTTTGCACAGATCACGAAATTATTTATTTGCTTCTGTGTTTTTCCTTTGAGATGCACTGCATTTGAGCATTTCAGAAGCATTAATTAATTTTTCTTCACGATACGGTTGCTGTGAGAAAGATGCTATTCTTTTTTCACAGAATAGTTGGGAACCTGAGGCACAGATATTAAAGTTAAAATTGTTAAAAGCATTCATTAATTGCTCATTCCCAAGTTTAACCAAATAGGAGGGCAATCCTTCATATTTTATGCAAGCTCAAAGCACAGTTCCAGCAGGCGTAGCTGGAGATGTTAAGCGTTATCCACTTTAGCAAATTTGTCCCTTGGTGTTACATGCTGGGAACACATTCATGGCTTAACGATTTAACTGACTTTACCCAGTACCATGCAGCAGCTTTCTGGTAGAGGCAGAAATAAAACCCAGTTTTCCACAACAGCACTCTACTCCCTTAAGCATTAATCAATGGTTATGTCATTAAAGATCATATCACTGTCTATAGAAGGAGATCAAAAGTTGTATGGGTAACCATATCCCTGGTAGTCTGTATCCTGATTTTGTAACTTTAACAGTGTTCTAAACAGCAATCAGACGTTCTCAGGAGAGAAGCGGGGAGCATGGAGGAAAACGTCTTGCTCTGCGCACTTCTGATATTTGACATTACAGTAACCCCTAGAAAAAGGACAACCTCAAGGGAAAACCCCAGCAATTTCAGACTGGATTGTATCCTGTCCAAAACTGCCATTTGACACAAAACACTGATTAGCTTTGGACTGTATGAATAGATTCTTACTTTCATGAAAATTTTCACCAGCCCTTGGATCTGCTCACCAAGTACCTTAGCAAATGTCAAGACTTCCCATAAAAGCAGGGAATTCATAGTCTTTTTGAAAAAAAACTAATAAAATAAACAAATGGTACATAAATTACAACTAAAAAAACCTGAGGAACAAGCAGATTATAGCTTGAATTTACGTTTCTGATTTTGGCTTAAATGTAAGGCATCCTGAAAAATCTGTCAGCAACAGATTAAATTCCCAAGCTCCCCCTTTGTATTGTGTCCAGACCAGATAGGATTCAGTGTTGGCCTGGTGTCAGATTTTTCTTGATGTAAAATTTCCATGCTGTTCATATACCACAGTGCCAGACACAGCCAGCTTAGTAATAGAAACAGTATGCCACTGGAAAGCAGATTCCTGACTCCAGAGTCAGAAAAATAATTTACTCGTAGCTATGGAAAGGCACATTTCTCCCTACCAGGAAATTTTCACATCGCCACATGGATTCACAAAACCTGCTTACCACATGCAGTTTGCAGCCCGTCCAATACACTCATCTGCCAGCTTGTCTCTCCCCACACCATCATAGATGGCAAAAACCAAACCAAAATGGATTTAGCAAACCCGTCCCAACTATGCAGCACAACAGAGGAGGAAACTATACAGGATGGGTAGGCATGCTATAGGGGACAGCCCATGGTCCCCCCTGCTGGCTGGTTACCCCACCTGAAGGCAGATGCTGTGGCCAGGAGCCCAGGCTCTGTCAGCAGCCCAGGAGCCACAACACATGGCAGGTCAAAGCAAGGGAATCATCAAAGGTTTGGCCAAAGCTTGAGTTTGTCTACAGTAAGCAAAGGTGGACAGGCAGGAGCAAGTGTTCACAGGCAGGTCAGGAATCACAGCCAACATAAAGTGAGTTTTGAAGCTGGAAGAGGAGCAAAGCTTAGGGAGCTGGGCTGGAGATGAAGTCAACAGCAGGACTCAAGGCAGCCCGCATAGTGCGAGGGTATCTCCTTCATACAAACGCATCTACCTGCCGTCTGCGTGCAGACTACAGCAGCACACAACAACGCGGAGCCAGGAGTCACACCCAGAGGACGTCTTTCCCTGAGGCAAGCTGCGACTCCTGATGGGCAGGAGCTTCATGGGAATCCAGTCTCTGAAACCACCCACGGTTGATGGTTTCCATCTCATGACATCCCAAGTATCCAGCATAACACGGAGAGGAAAATACATATTTGATGAGTCCAAATACAAAAATGATCCACTGGAGCAGCGTGATGCATGCATACCTCAAACACCTCAAAAGTGAAAAAAATCATAAACATTAGAAGAATAGTTATTTCACTAGTTATGGGATTTACAATACTTTTTGGCTTTAAAGAAAGATTAATTCCCTCATCCCTTTACCCTTTTAATGTCAAAACTGACACAGTAAAAGTGTTATTGAATCCTGACCAAAGATATTAGAAAAAGAATGAAAAATGAGTAGAACTTTGATAGTAGTTGTGTCTGATCCCCAACATCACAAGAGACTCAGGAAAGGAGCTACAGCCCTAGAAAGATATTTTATGTGAAAAGAATATTATTTTTTTTAAATCTAAGACTTGCAACATCACACAGAAGGAAATAATTTGTGTATGGCAAGGAAGCCCGTGTGGATGACAGAAAAATGTCTTCACACATATTCCCAGCTAAATTCCAGCCGGAGCAGACAAACTGAGTGTAAAGCATTAACAGGGTACAAACAAGCAGTCTAGGACCACAGCAAGCAAAATGCTTAAACTAAACTCAGTGCTAAGGTCAGGACTTGAGTTCTTTACTCAGATTTGGCACTTTTTTTGTGGTGGTGGTGGTGTTTGCACAGTTTGACTGCTCCTCTGTAAAACAGACACCTCAAAGGGGAACTGTGTAATCCTTTGCAATATAGTTATGCAAGTTAACCTAACTGTCACAGAAAATACAGCCGGGCACTCCGTTATCTCTGCGGGGAAGTGTTGGAACTGGCACAGTCTGGCCTCTGCTCCCAGACGATTTCTGGTCTTAATCGGGAATTAGCACAGACCAAAAATGATGCTCACTGGGCACGCTGGGCAGTGAAGAAAAGATTTTGATGGTGAATTATTAGGAGGTTATTTCAAGTCAGTGAGTCTCAGTGCCAGACAACAGTCTAGAACACATTTCATTTACTAGTACAGACAAAGCCCAAGTGCCTGTAAACTGCTTGGATCTAGAGTTGAGACTCCAGAATCTAGAACAGAGAGTGACAAAATTGAATGTTCCTGTATTTTTGTGCTGTAGTTGCAGAGTGAGTAAGGTAAGTAGAAGAGAAACAAAAATAGAAATTATCAGATTGCCTTGGGTAAAGTAAATGACCTTCATCTTCCCTTCCAGCTTGATCATATCTACCAGGAGATTTGAAAAAAAACATTTAAATATTTTTGCTAATTATTTGTTCCTTGCCATGATGGTATAAGCCAGCTGGTATAAGCCAGCAGTAACTGAAAATAACAGAAATCCAAGATACATTATTTTTAAGTTATGTACCTATATCATCCAGAACAATGAATACAGGAAGCTTTGCAGGTTTTCTTACACTGATTCTATTTCAATCCTCTTGGCATACCGCTGAAAAATAAAATCTCCTGTCATCACAAAATGAGTGTGCAAATCTATTGACCTCATCTAGATTCCTTTTGCAAATGCTAGAGGAAAATCAGACACATGGTCTGGTTTCTCCAGCATCATTTTAAGTTCGAGGTTTTCAACCTGTAAATCCCTAAAAGCTTCAGGGAAATGTGGAGACCCCTGCAGAGCAAATTTAAGCCTATTCCAGCTTGGTTTTTGTGACTATCTTTTTCAGACCCTTTGAGATATAAGCAATTGACCATCAAATTTTGAGTTGCAAATCAGTGCTCAAATGGAAACAAAAATATGTCACCTTTCCATTTTACTATGAAAGAAAATTGTTCAGGAAAATTACAGCTGCCAAAATAGCGGTGACTTTTGTCTCCGTGTTGTCAAGTCTGTTCACTGCTTCACAGTGCTTCTGAAGGACCAAAAACTTGAGATGTTCATGTGGCATACTATAGATTTATGTCAATGAGGACCCCCGTACAGAAGCAAATATGCAGGACACTCCTGTCCACCCCAGTAAGGTGACACCTTAGGGTTTACTCAGCAGAGCTGGGAAGGAAGCATTGGTATTGCCGTTAAGCCTTGTGCTGTTTCAACTTTGTGAATCAGATACTGATATTTCTATAACACAATCTGTGTATGGGTCCTTGTTTCATATTACACCCAATCCTACAACCAGTTTCTCCATTAAAAGATGACTTCCCCCTCCATTCATGTCTTCTGCAAAGAAATGATCATTCTTTCAGTTGTCTTTAATTTTCCTGGATGATTTTCTTGGGACTGGAGAAGTTATTACGTCTCCTTCTGTTCATATATGTGTCCTATCCACTCCTAACCCAAACCAAGGGAAGTTTATTTCACAGAACCACAGAAAAGACATTCTGAAAAGCTGTCTGATCTCCTCTTTTCTCCAAGCCATGCTATCTCATCCAGTTCAGACCATTTCATCCTTTTCGGTCATTCCTGACATGTATCCTCCTGTCCCTCCTCTATAGAGTGAAATACTACCTCCCCTACAAGTGTGGTATATTCTTACCATCCCTTGGACAAACAGTTCTCTGCGTGGTCTTCCCCATCGTTAACCCAGACACACTCTGTGTCACTCCTTGACAGACAGCCATAACTGACTCTGCACCTTCTTCCTACCCCTCCTGTTCTTCAGGTTGCTGTCTGCCCCTTGTACCTTTGTACTGAAGAGTATTGCCATCATCTTCCACAAACAGATGTATTTGATTCACCTCCTACAGGTTCCACCCACACTCGTTATGACTTCTTCCAAAGTTCTCTATAAATACAATACAAAATTTAAAAAGTACACTGCACATTTACTGCAATATATAATTTGCAAGAAGAGGCACGATAAGTGCATTGTTTTAAATATAGAGCCTGATTTTCTCCTCATCTACAGAATACATTAATCCCGCAGAACAGCAGGCAACACTGCAGGAAATAATGTCGCAATATTGTAGCAGCCACATAGGAAATCACAACGCGGGACCTTACAGGAGGAGGAGGTGATTTTATTTTTAAACAAAACCAATGTCATTTGTTCATACTCACCTTCTCATACCAACATACTCACAACACTAAAATGCGTGAGCCCAAGTCATCTGTCCAGCATCCAGGCAGGAGGCCAGGTATATGCAAGCGCTGTGTCTAGGAGTCCTTGTAGTAATGTGGGAGACGAGGCACACCAGCTGCTGAGTCCTTCTCACATCTAGGTTCCTCTTATGCTGGGGACCATGTGCTGGCTTTAGATGTACCTTTTTGTATCGTTAGGAACTGTCATTTTCTCCATCCCCATCTCCATCTCCATCAGGATTTGCTCATTGCCCTTTGTCTCCCAGTCTTGGTGGGAAGCTGCAGGTAGATGTGTGCTACGATCTTGGAGGCCAACAACACACATCGTTCTCACAGCCCTTCTCCTGACTTTGCCTCGGTGTTTCCACACCCAGAGATCCCCAGGCCTAACGTTTGTGTAATAACTCTCTCTAGCACCATCTACACAAGAAGGTTTCCAGGGCTTGTTGTTGCACTACACATTTGGAATAAGGCTGAGAGTTCAATAATGGTTATTTCTTCAGAAAAGGGTGCCAAAAATGACTGTTGGGCATGTAAGGCAATTTCAGCATGTGCCCAAAGACTGTGTCCCAAAGATTTGGGACTCTCTTCTATGACTTGGATGTGGTTATTGCAGCAGTGCAAAAACGCCACTACAAGTAGCGGGAAATTGCAGGACTGCAAATTGAGTTTTTTCACTTGCTGCTCTCAAAGTTCATTTGTATCTCTCAGAGCCTGAGTAAAATCACATCAAGGGTAATGCATTACTTCTACATAAATCGTTAGGAAGTTTCCAGAAATAATCATAATTACTTTAGTAACGAATAAGACAAAAGCATTCCTATAAAAACACTCTCAAGCAATTATTTCCACAGATCACACACATTGGCAAATAAAAAACTACTGATAAGAAACAGTTATACTTACAAGTTTGTCTATGTCCTTACAACATTCAACCTAACACATATAAACTGTGAACAGAATAGGAAGTAGTGTTACGCATTAACCATACAAAATCTAGAAATAAATGGTACAAGACAACAGATGACTCACTTTACATATTTCTTGCTTGCCCCAGATCTCTTGCATTTCCCCACTCTCAAAACTCAGTGCCTCTGACTATGAAGGCACCTGATACTGCCTCAACACTACCATGGGATGCCTTCCACTCAGTACCTCCTGCTTCTTAACGTCTGACTTTCTCTTCCAAATATTAGCATAGCTGCACCATAAAATTAAAGTTTACTTACTGGGCATTACTTTTCCCATATTACTCAGCTCAGACCCTGCATCTTACAGGAAACGGCTCCAGACAATAACTTTCCCCTTCAGCAGCCCACCAAATTCATGTCATATTTCCAAAACTCAAAAAAAAAAATTACTTCTCTGTGACAGAGTGGCTAGAGCTCAGGCTTCTTATAATTGCAAGCTACCATGGCTGAGCACAATATCAACGTAGCAACAATATTATTAAAAAAAAATAAAATTAAAAAAATAATTGAGAGTATAGGTACTAGTATGCATGTCCTTTCAGGTGAATATGGTATTAAAACAATATGTGGGTCATGTTCACTCTCTGTTTCTATTCTATTCTATTCTATTCTATTCTATTCTATTCTATTCTATTCTATTCTACTCTATTCTATCGAACCCTATCCTATTCTACTCTTTTCTATTCTATTCCATTCTGTTCTTTTCTTGTTCTTTTCACTTTAGCTTGTCTGTGCAATTTTAACACCTGCTTCATTCCATCTACAAAAATTATTCCTTTTCTCCTTTACTTCGTTAATTCAGTATGTCCAGTATTCAAAACTGATTGACTGCAGCTTGTTCACCACCACGAGGACAATTATATCGACAGAAGTGCCTCTGACAAAAAAAAGTATTAAGACTTCTGAAAGTACAGCACTGATTGCATTGGTATGTACCTCAGGGTCTGCTGCTGCTAATAACAATAACAACGGAGAGATGTGTGATGCTCCCACGAATGTAAGGGCTTCTCTGGGCTTTGAGACATTTCATTTGTTCGGCTGCTTTTCTGACTCCCTGCTTTGTCACCATGAAACAGCAGCCCAGCAGTGAGCTACTGTGGCAAAACACAGCACTTTCTGGAAGTAAGTGAAAGACCGTGCTGCATCCCTGAAGAAAACAAAAGGGATTAATCTAAACATGTCAGCAGCCCAGTGCATGGCCAGAGGGCTGCCCGCATTCAACCCTCAACATGAATTTCATGTTGAGACTTGGCAATGAGAGTGGTTCATAGCACCGTATTTTACAAAGCCGTGGTCACTTTGGGGCTAGAAGGTGGCCTCTGACCAAATTCTGATTTCAGACTTTTACAAAAGAAGGAATAGTGAAGAAACTTTTTTTTCTTTTTTCAAAAAAAGCGTAAAAACCACACAATGGGTTCCCTAGAAATTCCTACCAAAGAATAAATACCGCTGTCTGAAACAGGCATTGTGCTAAAATAGTGCTCCACGTATAAATTGAATTGGTGCACAGCAAATTAACACCATTTTGTAAAAATGTCTCAGATGCAATATAGAGATAATAATATATAATGGAAAATATATCTAATCAATGGAATTTTGAAATCATCCTGACTTTTTTACAGTAAAGTTCTAAGGATTGGATGACTTTTAACATAACAGCGCAATAATTACATTATTTCCAAACACTGCATTTCATAGCTGCCTGTACATACACACATATATATACACACTTGCACTTGTGTATGATGTGCAGATTTATACAATAGAAAGCACTTTACTCAGATTTGTGCCAGTAAATCTCGTCTATTTAACGGCAGCAGATCTTCTGCTGAAGAAGTCACGTCTCCAGATTACAAGCTGAGAATCTGTCCCATGGAAGTGGCTGTGGTTTACAGCTTGCGCTGTGTCGGGGCAGTGGCCCCCAACAGTATGTTGCAGTCCAGCTATGCAAAATTGGAAGGACATGGAGGGAGACTGGAAGAAACAGCCCTCCAATCCCCTTTTGAATAAATAACTTGCATTAATGTGCAGCTAATCATACACCACAATGCAAAAGGAAAACATCTGCATTGTTCGCTTTATAAACACTGTGTACATGAAGTTTTCATCTAGTTGGTTGGTTTGTGCTTTTTTCATGTTTCATAAGAGCACGGTAACGGAAATGAAGACTTTTTTTGTTTCTGCATAAAACAGGACTGCAGAGCAAGATTACACCTGCCAGGGATGACGTATCTTTGCCTCCATGCAATGCACTGACTGCTTGACAAACAAAAACCTTCCTGATGGTGTCACAAGTCCACACAGGTGTGATGGAGTGCTGCTCTTCATGCAGAGCTCGGATTTCTCTCACTGCTATGAAAAAAGCCACATGGAGCAAGGCAATTTCAGGGTGACCACTCATCTGCACACACGGGGGAATACACACCATTCCAGCTGGGAGCAACATAAATGAAATTTCTGCATGTGGCAGTGACACTCCTCTGGCTATTCTAGGGCTCAATCCTACCCTCCCTGCTCACATTCCACTGGCTGAAACGGAGGCGAGGAAGAGCCCTGAAAGGAAACAGATTTCACTCTTTATGGATGTAGGTGAACATTTCATCTTTTATATCCTGGATATAAAATTGTCATGCAGTCTGAGTAGTTGTGCTTTTCATATATAATAAGCAATAATAAGCATTTGTATGGACCCGGAGATGAGCACTTTTAAAGAAAGGTGTTTTACCAGAGAATCACAGAATCATAGAATTTTTAGGGTTGGAAGGGACCTTAAAGATCACCTAGTTCCAACCCCCCTGCCATGGGCAGGGACATCTCCCACTAGATCAGGTTGCTGTCCTTACTACGGAGAGAATCCTACTGAAGCCATATTTTAATAATGTCATTCTTAGAGAGCAAAATGTTATAGAGCTGACATTACTATGTGGGCAAGCCAGAAACAGGGTTTCAGGGATGGAAAATTCTCTCATATTATTCACTGAGGCAATAATAGTGACAGCAGCAAAAGTCACCTTTTTTGCTGTAGACTCCAGGATGAGCTTTGTCAGAACACATGATCAGAGAGATGTAACAATTTAGCATTGCAAAGATCAGATGAAAAAAAAATGTGCAGTGGATCTGCTCACATCAGGCTGCTCGCAGTGAAATGGCAGTAACTATAAGAAGGAAGTTTCAGAAGCACTTAAGACACTTCAAACTTGACATAGACATGACTGCAGGATTTTTCCTTCTTCCCCTGAACTCAGTGGGCATTAAGGTTGCTCAGCACCTTGCAGAAGCAAATCCTTTCCTTCCTGTGCTTGCCAAGCATCTCTGCCTTTCAGATATTCTCTGCTGCCTCTATGGCTGCTTGCTGCTACCCCCTTATTCCTGAAACGTGCCCTGTTTCGATAGGTGTTCCTGTGCATGTCATAGGCAGCTCTGCTCATGCTCTAGTGATTGGTTTTCTTGTCAAAATTTGTACACTTCACATTTTGTGTTGCTTTTGTCTACGCACAGCAGTGCACCATTGTTCAAGTACCTGGATGTACCCTTTCCTGCAACCCTCCCCAGCTGCTAGAGCAAACACACAGCCGTCCTGGTGGAGACAGAAGAACTTGGGAGCACCATGCTTCAAACACTCCCTCCTGGCTGTACTATTTACTGCTCTTTGTCAGCCCACCAAAGACCAAGAAGTGGGCACATATCCAGGAGAAGGCATTTGTAGGATGGTTGCCCTGCTCTGTGTCAGTCCTCTTCAGTAAAGTTATATTATATGATTAACTATCCCATGCTGTGGGCTCCCCGGTTCAAGAGGGACAGGGAACTGCTGGAGAGGGTACAGCAAAGCGCTACCAAGATGATTAGGGGACTGGAACACCTCTCTTATGAAGAACGGCTGAGGGATCTGGCTCTTTTTAGTCTGGAAAAAAGATGACTGAGGGGAGATCTGATCAACGCTTATAAATACTTAAAGGGTGGGTGTCAGGAGGATGGGGCCAGGCTCTTTTCAGTGGTGCCCAGGGACAGGACAAGAGGTAATGGGCACAAACTGGGGCATAGGAAGTTCCACCTAAACATGAGAAGGAACTTTTTTCCTTTGAGGGTGGCAGAGCCCTGGCACAGACTGCCCAGAGAGGTGGTGGAGTCTCCATCTTTGGAGACATTCAAAACCCACCTGGATGCATTCCTGTGCAACCTGCTCTAGGTGACACTGCTCTGGCAGGGGGGTGGACTAGATGATCTCCAGAGGTCCCTTCCAACCCCTACCATTCTGTGATTCTGTGATTCTGTGTGTATGATGGGCAGGTCTACTTTTACCCTAGCTTTTGGTTTGTGTGTCAAGACAAGTGCACTTCTATTTTTTGTGTCTGAATAAAGAATATGGAAAGAAATCTAGACTTACATGGCTTAACCTAGCACATTTTTGTCAACCTATATAATATTATCAGAAAAATGCCATTAAGATTTTAAAACCTCTGTGCAATGACACAAAGTTCACAGTGTCAAGAACCATGCAAGCAGACACCGTTTGCTCCAGAGCTGCCACCTTGCATTCAGAGACCAAAATCTCTTAAAACAATTTGCAGCAGGATTATTTTTGGTCTTGAGTAAGGCCACCTGTATGTCCTCTACGCTAGTAGGGCAAAAACGACCCTGTGTCTCCCCGTGGCACTGGAAACAGTGCAGAATGCTGGAGCGAGAGCAGGGTTGGCAGCAGGGAAGTCCTGAGCCGTAACTAATCCAATACAAGCAACTGATGCATTCCGTGGCCTTAGGCAAACCCCTTCGCCCCCCTGCTTTCGTTTCCCCATCTGTAAAGTGAGAACAGCAATATGCACTTTGCAGGGATGCTGCCGTGATGTCAGTGCCTCCCAGCCACGCTTTCCAAGGAAACTTCAGCCTGCCCGCGCAGAAAGCAAAGCCAGTTCATTCCCATGGTGCAGGCTCAGTCAAGCAAAAACAGAACTATGTAGAGGAAATTGCCAAATTAGAAAGTAGAAAGCAGAGCCTGGAAAAGAGAGGCTGGAAAGGCATTGCATTCAAAGAGGCACCGTCTCCTTTGGGATTTACTGAGCCTCCTCTGGCGGATCATAAATTCTGCTTTTTCTACCCCTCTTTAAAAGTTTTGGCAAAGTCCAGGAGGTGAATAATTTACCTGAGGTAGAACTTAAAAGCCACTTGATTCTGAAAAAAATCAAAAGGGAACTTTTTATGCAGACATTTGAGCCAGTATTATCAAATCCATAAACAATATCAATTTTCTGTGTGTGTCATGTTTCTCTTCTGACTGGATCTTACTATCAGCAAGCAGCATTCATTTTTTACACAATACTGCAAAATGCAATAGGTATTATCAAGGAAAGAAAAAAAAACAATTGAGGCAGTCTATCAAAACCTGTCATGTTTTAACTGAGTCTCAACCACAACAAACAACAAAATGTGCCGACACCAGCAACTGAAGGAAGATGCATTTACAAGATAAAGCTCAGTCTTCTCCATGCTAAAGCACCCACTTGGGCAGATGAAGGGTGTACACGCTCATTGCTTGGAGCGTGCAGCTGGTGAGAAGGTATTCCTACAGCTGTGATATTGGGCAGTAATTGGACACGTCTGTCCCATTCTCCGTCCCTATGCGACAGGACACCTGTGATACGTCTTCTGACTCTGCCATTCTCTGCCAAGTCAATCCTCTCATTAGCTTCCTTAAACACCACCTGTCCGTCTTGAGGAATCGTTCTGAAACAGCAACAGCAGCGTGTTACACCCTGCTCTTTTAGGAAACTCGCTGCAAGCATCACTGATCTAAGAGCAAAGTGCGCAGCCTGAGCATTGCCACCTGTTTTGGCCATTCCCCTGTCTTTAGTGGCCTGATCTTATAAAATTAAAAACTAACAGGCCACTTATTTTTCTGCTGGTTACTGACATGCCTTGTGGTGAACTATTCCAAGGAGCTAGTCCACACCTTATAGAGCCACCGGATTTAATCAGGGGAGGAAGGAAGATTTTCAGACAAATATTTTACACAGAACTGTGCACTTAATTGAGTGTAATTTTACTGAAACTTCTCTTTGATCCAATCCATTTTCCTCCTTTTTGGAAAATTCTTTACAGGTTACTTGGATCCCTGTCAATGGCTTAGGAATGATCTTCTGCACTTTTCTGACATATACTGTCATTACTCAACCGATTCCCATAGAATTATGATAATTGCACCTATTAATCTGCCAGTACCTCTACAGCCCGTGTTCCTGCCTTCGGTATAATTCATCCCATCTATTTACAGAGTCATCATCTTTCTTTCCCCATAGCTGAGTCACCAGTCCCAATACAGTGACACTTTATGTTTCTTTGAACTCTCCCAATGACATCTGTACCTGTTGTACGAATTTCAAGAGGTCTGTTGTGACTTTCTCTGGAGATCTACGGAAAACCCTCTCATTCTTCTTTCATCCGACACCAATCCATTGGGAGGGTGAGGTGGAGGACGTGCTCCTCATATGCCTGGTTAGATCATTGCATAGAATAAGCCTTTGCAGGAACCCTAGCAAATTAAAATTATTTTCTTGCAGCAGAGAACAGCATAGTAAGTGTCCCAAATGCCACAGCTCTCTGACTGGGCATTGCAGCCACCTAGCAACATTAGAAGATAATTGCCATGCAAAGTGGGGAAATACAATCTGACAGCATAAAGGTTTAAGCAGAGACAGAACTGTCTGGGTTACAGCGGATCGCACTGCATCACACACTGGGGTGTTTGTGCACACAAACCCCTGTCTAGGTTAGATAGTCCTCCTGCTGTAATGTTCTGTGCAGTGGTAACTCCATATCAGATTGTGACAGGAATAATAGAGAAAGTGTGGGGGAAGGAGACAGCTGTTTTCATTCTGTTTTGTTTGATGCATTAAGTGTTGGTTTTCCTATTCTGTGTCAAAAAATTATAGTAATTGTAAGCAGCGCCTTCAAGGTGCATTTCAGGACGTTTGGCCCAGATTGCTTCCTTTCAGCAGCACATCAAATCCTCCTTAGAGTCCTCAACCCTGAGTTTCCAATTCCTACAAGGAGGGCTAAGGATGAACCAGCAGGTCTCCAGAACACCAGCCACAAGGAGGGCCCAGAGGGATTTGGGAATATCACAGAAGAGGATAAGAATGAATCATTGGAGGTGTTTGTGCGCAGCCATTGCAAACCCAGCAGGCTCAGACCATGGGAAGGGCTCCTTCAGCTGCAACTGGGGTCTGAAGCAAGCCACTGCAGCACACAAGGCTCTTCTAAAAGGTTAAGCAATTTATTTTTCATGTCCATGAAAGTACATAGGCCTTGGGAATAATTTCCATCCCCTTTTCCACACGTTCAGCCCTGATACACGTCAAATTACGTAATGCACAGCAAAAGCCATTGCCAGTCTGGCTTACAGCTCTCTGCCTGTTTTTTTCCAGTTTCAAAGCATTAACCGTCTTGGAAAAATGTGCAGAAGAAGTATTTGACACATACTCAAAAATAAACAGCTGGAGGAATAAAGGGGAGGGTGTGCAGGGACTACTCATTACAGTACTTCCTACAAAAAAAAAAAAAAAACCAACTAGAAAACAAAGAAGATTAAGTTGTTGAGTAATTATTTGAAAACTAAGATGCAAAAGGAGGTGAGGAAACCGGTGCATTCATTAAAACTATGCAGGTAGCAGCAGGCTATTGTCAGCACCTTAATCACAATCTCTTGTACAGCCACAACTAATGCCTTCGTTTTGTCACAAGGACAGTCAGTACCAACGCGCTGTTGTACCAGCATGAATACTGTGGGATGGATGCTGTGTGTCAGGAGACCATTGTTCCTTCCTAGCTCCCAGAGGAAAGGGATTCACTGCTGGAGTGTATTTGTTCTAAATCATCACACCCACATTGGCCGGTGGGAGAGAAGTGTGATTCTACCCATTCCTCTTCCCTTCCCCATTTGCTCCCAAACGATAACAACAAGCAAAATATTTTCCCATTTATTCCTGCCTGACCAGACCAAATTTCCTAAAAAAGGCCATATGAAGGCTGCAAGGCAGGTATCCCATAGGCACAAAACCCAGATCTCTCCGATGCCTGAGCTGTCTGACGCTGTTCTGAAAGAGGAGCCTTGCAACTCAGGTATGATGCTGATGAAATATTGCCATCATTCCTCCTGAAAGTGAATCAATTTATCACAATGTTGTTCGCTTTTATTCCAGAAATTCCAGACACAAAGTGAAAAATACCATGGTACTAAATATTTTGCAGTAATAAATTAATATAATTACAGATTTAATACTATCTATAAAATGTTCTTCCTCAGGAGAAAACAGGTATTTTTCTACTGTTGTGATACTCCTGGCAGTTGATAGAAATGCAGAGTTAAACGGAACCTCCTTTAATTTCACACTCTGTGATTCTTTCATAAAACTTTTAAAGATCAATTATGTCCCATCAATGCAGAAGTCAGGCTGAACTAAGTGATTTATGCATAAATAGCCTTATACAGTCAACTACCGTAGAATGAGCAACTCATCTGTTAAACGTATATTCAAAGAACTGTTATTTTTGGCACTGTATTATACTTTACCATTACATTAATCTTTCTGATTCTTAATATTTTCTGTCATGGAGGCATCTTGTTGTACACGTAGTTCTGTGAGACTTTCATAAAACTTGTGCAGTTGAACAAAATAGAAATTGAAATCAGAGTGCAATAGTTTACTGATGGTCCTGTGCAATATCCTAAACACAAAATGAAAACGATGAATTAATGCTTTTCAAAGCTACCCTCATTTTTCAGGTTTATCTCACAGTCACTTTGTTTAAACACAAAAAAAAAAAAAAAAAGGATTTGCTTTCCTTTCCACTGGAAAATAGAGGAAGTGTTTGTACTCCAGTAGAAGCTGGAAGCATGGCTGGATGTTACTTTTGAAGAAGTGACATTGCAATAGCTTGTTGGACTTATCATGTTAAACCGAAGGCTTGCCTAAAAACTGAATGCACTCTCATGTGAAGCAGAGATAGCGACACTCAGACAAGCCTTTGAAAACTCATTCTCCAACTTGGAGAGGCTGGAAATATTGAGTAGCCAACATCTGGTAGTAGAGTTTGCACGCGTCGGTGAGAGATGAAGAAAATTGTGTCTGCCTTATTTTTAGCTCCACAGTCCACAGTAATCAGCAACTTTATCACCGGGTACCTCTCAACACCGCTGCAACACAGCAGGCAGCGCCCACGGCTGATGCTGGGCGGGGAGGAGCCGGGAGCCCTTCTGGACCCAGCATCTCCCTGCTGCTGCAGGGCATCTACCAAGCTCTCACGCTGCAAAGGTGAGGTCAGAAGAAGAACTGAGGGGCAGGATACACCCCAGCGGGTGGCACGGCAGAGCCCTGACCCGGTACAACAAAAGGCTGTTTGTTGTCTATTCAAAGAAGCCAAAAACTATAAGAGCAACATGTTGGTGTATACTGTTACCGTTGTGAGTCTGAGAAATAGTCTACAAAGTCACTATTGAACCAGAGATCTTCAGAAGTATTTTTGGAGTAGCTTGTAAAAGATACTTGCATACTAGGGGAAATCCAGGCTCATAAATAGTTTCATTCCACATTTTTAACCAAAGAATTAGAATTATAGCATGGCGGCTCTTTAATCAGGCAGAAGAGCCACACATTTTGAGTTTGCTGTTGAAGAGTCCTGCAAGTCCAAACTCAAAACAGTACATGATCCAACTGCTAAAGTAACAAAGAAATCCTATGACAGAGGATAAGAAACAAGTAGTATCTATTCACTCGATATCTAGTAGAGCAAAGCATCAACATTTGGAAATTCTTTTCGTATTCTTAAGTCTATGATCATCCAGTTGGAGTAAACGAATTGAGTGCATCTTTAAAAATCTCCCTGTAAAACAAAAACCTGGAGCACATCGCAGCAATGCAAAGCTTATGGCACATCTAAACCTATTATCCACAAGATGCAGTTACAAGCACCGTCATACCCAAAAAAACCTCCCTAGAAAACCAAGAAAGAGTAGGTTTTTCTGCCAGCATTAGGATGAGCATGTGGGAGAGCATGAGAGAGTCTAGAAAATATGTTTCCCTTTGTGCCTGCTTTATTGTTATTTGTCCAAGAGCAGTGTGGTTGGGCCCCTCAGCAGTGCAGAAAGAGACCCTCCGGGATGCTTTGTGCTGTGCTGGTCGATGGTGGACGGATCACTCTGCTCTCAGTCCAGCTCAGCCCCCGCTCTCTTTCGTAACGATGCTGTGAGAATGTGACTTTACCAGTGCATTGCAAGAAGTTATGACCAAAAACCATGAAGTCTTACAGCCCTGTATCTAGCGGTCACCAGCTCTTAGAAGGAGAATGAAGGCCTTGGGAAAGGAAAGAATTGGAAAACTCCCATCATAAGAACACAGTCTTTTATCAGAGGCACTTCCTCTGCTATGTCCTTACATGCTCTGAGCACGAGGTACTTACAGAGTTTCATGTTTTATTGATCAAGCCATACTTAAGTTCAGCTAATGGACGGTACCAGTTATTCAACCAGTTGGTGGAGGAGAGATTTTAAATCATGCTGAAACACAAATATGACTCACAAGACCATACTCTTTGCAGATTTTATGCAAGTGCTAGAGCATCATAGCTTACAGTTCAAGCACAGAAAAGGCTTTGGAAAACAAAGTAGAATGGTTCTGACTCCACACTACTCTGCGTCCTGCAACCTTTCACATATGTACAAAATGTAGCGCAGCCAAACAGAAGTGGTGGTTTTCATCCACGTTGCAGTGACACCAGTGAGGTACCTCTCCAGGTACTTAGGAGCACTTATAACAACACTCAAGCAGTGTAATGCTACTTCTGCTTTCTCAACGGGGTAGCAAGAGCTCCTGCTTTGCTGGATTGGGCCCTAAATAACGACTTGCCATACGAGGCAAAGGAAAATACAGTATTTTCTATTAGATAACCATTTTAACCTCTTCTTTAAGTAAACAGAGTGCAAAATAAAAGTTTAGTCTATCTGGCTGGAAAGATCATTTCATTAGTAACGGGAATTTAACCTGTAGGAAATGAGGGGGAGGCAAATTAATTTCGAACATGCCTATCTGAAAACGGGATCACAGCACTTGGAGAGGCACCTCACTGAGAGGTCCCTGGCAATGATGACAAAGGTGTTATTAATTTCCCATGAAGAACATCAGATGCAGGAAAGAAACGAATCCCTGCTGCTCTCCAGTCTGAAAGGGGCTGCAACACACAGATATGGGCAGCAACAGCAGAGTAACCCTTAACAGAGGTTGCTTCTTTCCAAAAAGCAGCCTGGAGGTGGAAATAAGTTTCTGCGATGCTGCCTTGATGGGCTGCTCCCTCCTGCCCCCATATGAAGGTGAGGTTCTCCTCAAGGACTTCTCCTACAGAGAGGTACCCGCCCTTCCTCAGCCACAGGGGCACTAAACACGCGTCTGAGGGCAGAGATGGCAGGGATTAACACTCTTTCTTCCTGGAAGGGCTCAGGTAGGATCATGTGTGAGGATGGCCAGTAACTCCCCTATGATAAAGAAAGGGTGAGAGTCTCCATGACTGTCGTATCACCTGTGTTACTATATAGTAATATAACAGGCAAGCTTTTTGTCCTCAAATCTCTGCTATGCTGAGCTTCTTCCTGAGCCGTTCTTCCCACAATTTTGTGTTGCTGCGGTTCAGCTTGTCTTTGCAAAGCAGAAGAGCACCAGCATCTCCTGTGGCTTAGGAAGAACTGTAAAAACCTTGATTTGAAAGGACCTCTGGGCCTGCTGCCTGGCTGCTTCAGGCAGCAAAGGATTCACATGCTATTGAATTACAGTCTTCTGTGGCTGAGGGGAGCAGCAAGGGAATGCCACACTCGCTGGCTGATAGCGCAGCTGCTGAAGCATCTTTTTACAGATTTTAAACATCAGCTCTCTCTCCTATAGTGTCTGTGTTGCATAAAGAGCACATGCAGTGCCTTAGCTTTCAAAGTAGCTTCCAACTGCTGAGAGCAACTTAGCCTGATGTCTGGTGGGCTTAGTCAAGAAGTATAGATAAATGTAAATATACTCCTGCATTACAGAATTACATCATACACACGTACAACAATGCAATCATGCCTTATATAAGGTAAGCATTTTTACATGAGGCATCTCAACACACATACCTCTAAAGTCCTATGGAATCATCCATATCAACATTTTATACTATAGAACAAAAGTAGGTTTTGTATTATTTAAATACAAAACATTTATAGTTTTTGATTTTAAAATTTTATGTGTCCAGTCTTTAGAAAATTATGTGGGTATGCACACAAATATGAGTCCATCTGCATATGTCTAAAAGATTACGTATGTATATATACTGTACACATAAAATCACACACTGTGTGTGTGTGTGTGTGTATATACATTCTCTGTGATGTGATTGTGTTATTATGTGAGAAGAGAACATAACAGCTTGTTTCCAGGGAAATTACAGCTAAGGTCCTTAAGCACATCTCTCCTCTGCCCACATGAAGAAAGCTTGAGGTAGTGGGGGGAAAAAAACAAGACTGTGGTATGATCTCACACTTGCATGCAAGATCGAAGTTTGCAAGGCTGTGAAGGAGTCAAGGCTATACTTTCTCCTCCAGTTGCCAGTGACTGCTGAGCTCAGATACTGTGAGCCAGGAGACATTCCCTCTCAATGAGACAAGACACCACCAACCTGCTGGTGACTCCCATCTTGCTCCTCAGCAAAGTCTTACAGCAACTGGAAGACCTGGCAGCATTTTGAAGGGAGCAATGAAAACGTTTCAAAAGCAGCAGTAAAGTGGCACTGAATCTACTTTCTCTCCTCTTCCTTTGACAACCTTACGTACCACACAGTCATACACACATGCAAATTATCTACCCTTATATTTATGAATGCATTTCTCTAATGCATAGGTACATATGTGCCCAACATAGAGTGGTTCTACAGGAGTTTAGGACAAATGATTAAAAGCATGTAAAAACACATGCACTTCTACATGTGCACAGATTATCTAGGACTCTGCTACTGACAAGCAGAACAAATGCAAATGAACAGAAAAAACTGCACAAAGCTGTGTCTTTTACCTATTTTATTTATTTATAACATTTACGGAGGATTTTGCAAAGCTAATTCTCAATGGTTACTTGCCATTTTACAAGCATGTTTAACATCTGCCGTGTCAGGTAAATGTGTAGCTATTTGCTCTTCTGTAGAGATGGTGCTGATTACATAAAGGAGCAGGTGTATTTCTTGGGTAATGCAGCTGAAACAGAAATATTTTGTCCCAGGGGAAACCAGCCATGATGTATGAAATGTGCTGAGGATACAGGACGCAGGGCTTACTAGGAAAGTCTCAACAAATTCTCTTGCAAGGTGTGCACCCTCTGTACATGGGGAGCATCACCACCAGGTACCTGAACATGCTGTAATGAAATTATTGCACCGACAGTTGCAGACTCTGTTCTTTCAACAATTTCCTTCTCAGCGAGAGAGACTAACTAAGCCCCTTTTTTTCTCTCTCTCTGCCTCACACAAACACACACACACACTTTGCATACAACAGCCCTTTATAAGCTCTTCTTCCCTTTGGGGACCATAGATGTCCTGACTCCACAAGCGCGTGCGGCTGGCCAGGATGCTGCTGTGCAGCTTCATTACTGCAATGGTTATGAACTGTGCCAAAACCTATCGCTTTCTGCTCCTGTGCCAGTACCATCATTTGCTCTAGGTGTTCTCCGTGTTTACCCTCGGATTACAGCCCAGACCCATCACTGTCTGCCCTGATGTTGTTCTCCTCCCCTGTGATCAGCATTCAGCTCCCCGGTCGTCCTCACAGCTGCCTTCTGCGCCTTTCCCCTTTCCATCTTTGTTTAGATTTCCTTTCATCCAGCCAAAATATAGCACCTCCAAGCCATATCACACATAGACAGCCTGTCTTTGGACGAAGTTACCTCACAGTATTTACTACATAATTTGGTAGCTCACTCCTTAATGGGCTCTACTCTGGCTGCAGGCAGATCTAGTCAAGGTACGTTAATTAGCAAGCAGTCAGACCTATGAAATATTGGCCTGGTAATTATCCACTGAAAATTTTCATCTCACTGAACCAGTTTTGAGCCCATCTAAATTGCTTCCTCTCAGCCCAGCAGGGTTGATTCAGAGGTAGTGACTGGTACAGTACAAAGAGGGTGAACCTCACTGATGAAAAACTCTCCCGGAGAGTAGTATGCAAGTGGGATTTGTTTCATCCTTTATAGTCAGCAACTCCAAATGCTGTGTGGCTGCCCCACTTGTTAAAACAAAGGCATCGCGCTGGATATACACGCTACCCTCTATCCCTTTTGCTTCGTTCCTTCATAAAATACACACTTGGAAGAACTGAGCAGTCAATATAGTTCACTGAGCGACATGGCACAGAAGAACGAGGCTCTTGCAGAGAATATAGAGTCACGCTGCACCCTCACACCCCTCCTAACCCTAACACCCCTTCTCACTTCTGAAAGCCCAAGTTGTTTCCAAACATTGTGCCTTTCCTTGTATGCTCTGCGCACAATCTGGAAATTCATAAAAGGGTTTTAGTTCAGAATTGCACAGAAAGGTCAATGAAATACTGCCCTGCTGGCACTGATCAGTGTTAGGTGCTGCTCCGACTTAATAAATTGTGAGAGACCACAGGGTCTTGCCTGATGGAGAACTTCCTCAGTGGATCTTTAACAGCTCTTTGATCTGAGGCTTCACACTGTGATGCACAGATTGACCGAAAGACACAATGATGTTACTGAACTTCGAGTGTTGTTTGATTGGTACAGAATGGTACTAGCTCCCCTTGTCTCCCGTGTCATTTAATTTGATCTTCTTGAGCCTCTTCCCTGACATTTCTAATCATACAGCAGATATTTGTAAAGGCCAGGGGGGCAGAGGAGGATGCAGGACACTGGATTGTTCTCAACCTTTTGCAAACGCAGTGGCCTACCACGGTATTTCTCTCTTTTGCAGTGTTGCTTTCCTGGAGTTTTCCTCCATTCTTCCATCACATCTGTACAAGTACATTCAGAGATGAGAATTCAGAAAAAAAATAAATATATGAGCACAGACCTTGCAGGAGGTGAGTTTGTCATTATTCTCTTTAATGGCATTGATTTCCTTTTCATTTTCACTGCTGAAGAGAAAGGAAGAACTGTAAATAAAAGAATAATGCTACTGTCACACTGACATACTGTAATGAACAGCACAATACGCCTTGAATGAAAAACACAGGAAAGCAGTTCTGCAAAACTACCATTTCCAGGGTCATAGGTGATGTATTTATGGAGTTTTATTTTTTTCCTGGCTTATTGTGTAATGGAACTATTGAAATGCAGAAGCAGAAGGTGCTCAAGGGGTCACGTAGGACAGCCCGCAGTGAGACACTTAGCTTCATTCTCCGAGGATGGGGGACTTCGACACCCCAATGCACCTCCCCTGGCATCTGGGGACCGAGGCTGCGGGTGCAGAAATCCCAGTTTACCAGAGCACGGGATGAGCTGCACCTACCCAGAGTGTTCTTTCTGCCCCTACAGCAGCCCTAGACCCGCGTGATAAGGGCAAGCTGAGGAAGGCGCTGGCCCAGAGCAGACCACTGCTGCACCAGAACAAGTCACCCTAGCACCCTCACGAATGAGCTTTTGGGCAAGCCAGAGACAGACACCAGGCTGAAAACTTCATATCCCTCCTTGTACCAAGACACGGTCCCCTGTCTCTAGTCCCCCACGTATCCAATTCGCTTGCATGAAATTAACCCAAGACGCTTTATAACTGTGCATGCTGCATGTACCCGAGAGAGAAAGCTTTTACTAATACCTAAACTAAATATTCTCTTGATGTAAATTAGACTAATTTATTCTGGTCTCTCAGCAGAAAGTAAACCACAGCATAAATTAGTAGTTCCAGAGAGATCCTGTTTCGTGCTCCTGTCATACTCCAAGATAAAGCCTGACTGTAAGCAATTTGAGATTTATACTTTTCAAATAGGACTGTCACAAACATAATCCAACAAGAAGGCAAGGTTAGAAAGCTTTGCCATTTCTTAATGAGAAAGATGCCTGGAAACACCTCTTTTTAGGTTGATGCTGACATACAAGTAATGATCTTTTAGCAATCTTACACAGGAGGGTCAGAGACAACCTGAGAAGATGACTTGGAAAACTTGGTCTGGTGATGATCTGTGACAAGACAAAGTAAGTCTTTTTTAATGAAAATATTTCCTGGCATAACTATTTGCAGGTATTTGAGTTCATCAGTGAGTCAGACCCAAAAGAAATGAAGTTATTTGCACTTATTCAACCAAATCTCATTGAAAATTGCCTTTATGAAAAAAAAACCTTTACTATTACTGGAGAAAGGAGGCTGGAGGAGGGGCAGGGGGGGACAACTAGGTTAAGCTAATTAATAGGGTTGAAAAAAAAACAACACAAAAAGGCATTTGTTCGGATATTGCAACAGAAGCAGAGAGGATATTGTGAATCTTCTAGACTTCAGCAGAATACCAGTCATAGCGATTTTGCCCCTCTCCTATCTAGCAATCATGCTCACATTTTACTTGATCCTGGTCACAGTTCTTTAATCCTTCTTATAGAGCAGACTTTACTGAAACAGATTATTGCGCAGCAAGGTCTTTGCTATTTCCCTTGCTGTATTTATCTCTCTAGAGACTTGTGTAGGTAACCAATCAGAGCATCAGCTTCTTTCTGTCCGTGCAGAAACATGAAAGGTTATGAGTTTCAGTGCTCAAAACTGCCTTATAGTCTAGTATTTTAAATGAGGCCATTTGAAAGAGAGCTAAACCTTAGAAAATGCCATAAGATTCCTTGAAGAGTATGTATTCTTCTGCAAGTTATACTTAGTTTCAAGACTGAATTTACAGTTAACTTCAGTATAGACTTGCAATAGAGGGAAGGAGTAAATGCCGTGATGTCATGCTGGGACAGACCTTTATGTGAAAGAGAAAAATACAAATGTGAAATTCTGAAGTATTTGGAAGCGGTGAATCTGAGCATTAGCGTCCAGAGAGGGAATTTATATGATACGCAGATTTATCTGTCCTTATGGGGTCAGTCTTTTATACTACTGGCTTAACAGGTAGGGTTTTCGTTTTCGTGCTCACAAGAGTTTTATGACACTGGCTTCCTGAATATTTCTTTGCCTATCAAGCATTCTCAGACAGAGTAGGAATAAAGATCAATGTATTTTTAACCTACTTACATGGTACATTTGTTACAGATTATGCCATTTTGAAGACAGACAACAAGTCTCAGAGCATGACTGTGAAGCAGACCTTCGGCCAGAAGATGAGGTCTGCCTATAGGAAAAGATGCACAAAAAAACCCCCATACTTAGATGAAGAATTTTTGTATGTCAGACATTAAAAAACAGACAGAAGGAAAGCCCCAGGGAGAAACAATAATGATTTAACTGTACACCAATAAATGCAAGCTGGGTCTACTCAAAGATCATCTTAGGAGATTCTGAAGGGGTGATACACCAGGCAGTCGCTGGTTCTTCAATATCAGGTCTCCTCAGCCTGTACCTGCCAGTATGACCATAGGTTCTTGGCCAGATTTCTGTAGAATAAGCCCTACAAGTAGTTGGGGGGTGAGGGGGGTGGGGGGTGGATATATGTATATTAGTTAGCAAAGAAAGAAAAGGGCAGACGAGAGGAGAGCATCAGGAAAGATGTTCAGAGTTGTAGGGCAAGCAGGAGCTCATGGGAGCCACGGGGGTGGGAGGCTGGTGCTCTGGGCCATGCTGACCGTGCAAGAACATGAATGAGAAGAGCTTCAAAAGCCTGATCATCACCCAGAAGTCTGAGGTGAGACAGATATTGTCTGAAGCCACAGCAGCAAACTAAGGGGCTAGAGCAGACTAGTCACCCACGCATGGCGACAGGGCCCAGTGAGGGCCAAGGACCTATGAGATGGCCATGGAGAAAATGGGCTTTAACTCTTTCAGGGCAAGCCTGTAACAGAGGTATGTTTGGACTATTGAAGGTGAGTAAAAGATCATGCTGGTCCTGATTAAGAAGCATGGCTGACCTGTCAAGGGAGGTGATTCTGCCCCTCTACTCCCCTCTTGTGAGACTCCACCTGGAGTACTGTGTCCAGCTCTGGGGACCCCCAACATAAGAAGGACATGGACCTGTTGGAGTTAGTCCAGAGGAGGGCAACTAAGATGGCTGGAGGATCAGAGGGCTGGAGCACCTCTCCTATGAAGACAGGCTGAGAGAGTTGGGGTTGCTCAATCTGGAGAAGAGAAGGCTCCAGGGAGACCTTATAGAGGCCTTCCAGTACCTGAAGGGGGCCTACAGGAAAGATGGGAAAAGACTCTTTATCAGGCAGTGTAGCGAAAGGATGAGAGGCAACGGTTTTAAACTGAAAGAGGGTAGATTTAGGTTGGATATTAGGAAGAAATTCTTTACTGTGAGGGTGGTGAGGCACTGGAACAGGTTGCCCAGAGAAGTTGTGGATGCCCCATCCCTGGAAGTGTTCAAGGCCAGGCTGGATGGGGTTTTGAGCAACCTGGTCTAGTGGAAAGTGTCCCTGCCCATGGATGATCTTTAAGGTCCCTTCCAACTCTAACCATTCTATGATTACATCGACTTGAGACACTGTCTCCTTCACCAGGTGAAATGGGCTCCACAGAGCTTCTAGGTCCTGTGGGAACATGTCAATGCAGGGAGGTACAAAGGAAATATCACCACCTTTCCCAGGCAGTGCAGCTCAAACTGATGCATATCACTCTGACCCCCTCTCCCAAACCATTTGCATTTACAAAATGAGCAACCCACACTTGCAGTTCGTATTGCCTCATCTGAACATTGGTTGCTTAATCTCTAATGCTTTTCTTAGGGAGTTTCTAGATATCAATACTGCCATCCTGCAGATGAGGAACCTGGTAACTGGAAGGCTGTGCAATTTGTTTCATAAGCTGAAGACAGACCATCGTCCAGCTCTCCCTCACAGCACAGTCAATACAGCAGCACAATATTTGCAGGTAGCTTCAGTGACACGAAATTTAACTGACGTAAAAATGTAACCGAATACTGTTAGCCTGTGCGTGCCTGCCAAAATCGAACTGTCTCTCACTCCAGTGTGCTCGGAGGCGTCACACAGCTCCTGAACAAGAGGAATACATCAGCACCACCTCCTGGCAGCTGCCTAACTCCAGAGATTTTATGAAATAAGGAACAGCAGGAAAGAAAAAATCTGATCTACATGTGGGAAAAAGAGCAAAATCATCTGTCCATGCACTAATGATAATATTTCCAATTCCTATAACAGTCATTTGGTACCAGGACATGTCCCTGCTATTTGGGAGTGACTAAACAGTAGTCGATGCCTTGAATGAATGCAGGGCACTATGTTAGGGAGCAGGATGAGACATGAACACACCAAGACACACATCCTTGACACAAAAGGACTAGGGTGAAGTAAGCCCAAAAGCCCTCCCCACATCACATGTTGTCATCTGAAAATCAAAACACTCTGAAACTTTAGTACAGTGGCCTGAGAGATGTTTTGAAATGTGTATGAGCAGTCTTTGCAGTAAGAAAGTCTCAGTACCTCCATGCTTTGCTTGCTCCTCAGATCAGTTTAGCCAAGACTGTGGTCTCCTTACAAAAGTCAGAAAAGCAATGTCAACATTTGTCTGGAGCAGAGAGAAAAAGCAATTCAAAGGTAAGTGCTGGCAGTTTCCTCCAGAAGGTGTTGGATCCTGTACTTGAACATGACGGCCTCGCAAAGGGCAGCACATTGATTATCAGCAGTACGAAAAGGACCAAGATAGCTTCCTAGCTCTTTCTTTGCACACTTGACAGTGCAAAATGAACACGTAGGAGGGAAATCACTGAGCACAAAATGCCCCCTGACTCTGAAAACTTCCCAGGAGAAAAAAAAAAGAAAGAAACTCTTGCAATACCAAATGAAATTACATTATACTTACATCAGTTTTTCAAGCTCTGAGGTTACTCAAGCAGAACCGATAGGAACCAGGAGGAGGGACAACTGGCAAACTGAAACCTGTTTATGTCTGTGGGAAAGATTAAGGTCCTAAAACAGAGGGAAAATAAACCTTATCATTTTTAACTAAAACAAAAAAAAAAAAATAAAAAGAGAAAAGGAATCTGGAAGAAATTCTGACTTTAATGTCTCAGAAAGAAGCTGCAAACTTCAGCATTTCATGAAAGCTCAACAGAGAACTCCCAGGATCTGCACAGAGGGCTTTTAATTTGAAGGTTAGAAAATTAATTTCCTCACTCCTAAACTTCAGTGAATAGGTCTTCAAGAGCCCTCTTCTTTTTCTGGTTCATATAGCTCCCCTCACTTTCTTGTGGCCAAATACAACTTCTAATATGCATCCATAGAAGAGCTATTTGCAGGTATTAGCGAGGACTGGCACCTTTCTTTCCTGACACAGATGCAAGGCCTTTATTTTTATAATTACTTCATTTATTAGCAATTTTTAAAGGTAATTTAGGGATAAATTCTGCTGATTTACTAAAAAAAGTGTCATGAGTGAACTTGGCTTCTGTGGAAGTATAGAATGACACTCCAAGGACAGACTCAGTCCCTCTGCTCTACAGCCTTTTGAAGAGTCACCCGGCCAAATCTCACTGTGGTGCTTTGACAGGAAAGCACTTTATGTTTCATTAAACCTGGGGAGAGAAACATTTTTCCCTGGTTCAAAGATAAATCTCGCAGATCATATTCCAAAAGTTAAGCTTATCGGGGAATAAAACAATTTCTAAATCTGCTTGGAATCAAGAGGAGGGAATATTAGTAAATGAGAGGTATCAGAAGTTCATTTTTCACCTACCACTTCCCAAGCATACTAAATATGAGGTATACTATCTTTATCCAAAAATCAACTGAACAAGCCTCTTTTACTGGTCTGGAAGAACCACAGGGGCAGGCTACACAGTGCACATACATTAAAAAAAGCCAGATAAATAGGTCAACCTCTGCTTAAGCACAATATTTTTTTACCTTCCATTAAAGCATATCTCAAAGCAATATCAAGTCGATTTTCTGATTGGACATCCAACCCCTATTTCATGCCCCGGACTTTCCTGAGTTGTTGATACTGAACCTTAAAATTAAGGAGAAGGGGATGGATCATTCCCAGAGCTGTTGATGGGTCCATCCCAGGTGGATACATGTTGTTGGTAGCAGTGAAGACTGTAAGGTAGAAAACGCTTGTCGTTACCGTTCATACCCAACTTTCTCTCCGATTGACCAATGCTTTCAAAAATCTGGTAATGCAGTTTTGCTTCGGTCTGTGCAGCAAGCTCTTGTGCGAGATCAATACTTTTAAGGAACAGAGGTGAGAGAGCATTTTTCACTAATATGCGCAAAGGAAGCAACCACCTGAAGACACCAGGCACTTGCATTGTAGCAGATGCATCTTTTCTATGTGTGTATTTAAACATATGATAACGTATAGCGTATGTTTGAAGAGTGGAACAGTAAGCATTCATGTTTCCAAGCTAGGGGAGAGTTATTGAAGTCTGTTATAAAAAACAGGACGCAAGTATAGGTTTTATTTATCAGTCTTATAAAGAAGAATAATTGTCATTGCTAAAAGGCCTGGGCAGCTGGAAATGAATTCAGGGAAAACATTGATGAACAAAAGCACATCCCCCAAATACTGTTCTTACACCACTTTGGTAAATTATTAAATAAACAAACAATTTCTTAATGACAAAAAGACAGATATAAACGTAATAGCTGTTATCTGTTATCTCTTAAAAGGGGCCTAAAGATCAACTGAGAATTTTGGCTTACTAAAACATACCCATGTTTTGCAACCAAGTGAAATAATTCAAGTTAGAAACTTTTAATTAAAATTGCTTTATAAATTGCATTCATTATGTATGTTTGCAGTGATATATTTCTTTGCTCTCTGGAGCAATCTGTTTTCCCTGGTTTCTTTTTTTTTTTTCCACTTAATAAATTATCCTCATTTACACAAAATGTTAATGCCAAACTCTTTATTAATAGGATAAATATGGACTTCAGTAACAACAAATTATGTGGTGTCACTATCAAATGATCTGCCCCTTCCCAGCTTAAGTTCACTTTTCAACACCAAGCCTGCCAATGGTTTGGCAGCTGATTTTTGCAGCAGAGCACAAGAAACATTTAAAGCAAAGCTTTCAGGAATTACTCCTTTAGGGTGGTCTAGCACAATCAGAAGTTTCCTGTGCCTTATTTTGAAACAGGACTGTGAGCACTTCCCCTCGCTGCCCTGACCTTCCTCCCACTGTGCTGCAGGGGATTAGGAAGCTCAACAGGAGCCGGTAATGCGCGCTCACAGCCCAGAAAGCCAACCGCATCTCAGGCTGCATCAAAAGAAGTGTGGCCAGCAGGTCGAGGGAGGTGATTCTGCCCCTCTGCTCTGGTGAAACCCCACCTGGAGTAATGCATCCAGCTCTGGAGCCCTCAGCACAAGAAGGACATGGACCTGTTGGAACAGGTCCAGAGGAGGGCCACGAAGATGATCCGAGGGCTGGAGCACCTCTGCTATGAAGACAGGCTGAGAGAGTTGGCGTTGTTCAGCCTGGAGAAGAGAAGGCTCTGAGGAGACCTTGTAGCAGCCTTCCAGTACCTGAAGGGGCCCTATAGGAAAGATGGGGAGGGACTCTTTATTAGGCAGTGGAGCAATAGGATGAGGAGTAACGGTTTTAAACTGAAAGAGGGTAGATTTAGGTTGGATATTAGGAAGAAATTCTTTACTGTGAGGGTGGTGAGGCACTGGAACAGGTTGCCCAGTAGAAGTTGTGGATGCCCCATCCCTGGAAGTGTTCAAGGCCAGGCTGGATGGGGCTTTGAGCAGCCTGGTCTATTGGGAGGTGTCCCTGCCCATGGCAGGAGGGTTGGAACAAGATGATCTTTAAGGTCTCTTCTAACCTGAATGATTCTATGATTCTATGATGCTCAGGAAAGCTGGTGGCAGGGTGAACCAACTCTATTTCTTAGCTGATTTGAACAGTTTGACATTTAAATGCGTTTAAGACATGAGTCCCCAAATATATTATGCTTTCTCACTGATTTTGGCCACTATGCCAGATGTCCCATCCTTACAGAGACCACACTGTGATGCTCAAGAGATAGCTCGATGAAAAGGGGCAAAGACTGCTTCCATGGTAGCATTAACAAGCTGCAAGGCATGTGCAAAACTAGCAGAGTATCTTGCTTTTCTCATATAATCTCAATGATGTCTTTTTTTTTTTTTTTTGCTGTTAAGTATATCATGGCTCTAGTCCTAATTCTAGTCCAGCTACTAAGTCACATAGTTTCAAATCGGTGTGCTCCAAGGGAGATACCGAAGTCTGTATGTGGGTGCCTAAACACAGCTGGCTTGGTTTGATGCTGTGCAGGATGACTCAGAAAGTTAAGGGAAATTAACTGCTTGGCAGAGGGGTGCACGTGTCTGTAGTTAGGGAAGCACAGAACCTTCCTGGATAAGTCTATGTGAAATACTGTAGTTCTAAAGGAATTTTTTACCTGAAACCAGTATATTAAACAAAAATAAGTTTGAATTTTTCAGACATCATTTCTGCCTCGTCTTTTATTATGCCACTGATAATTTGATCACCATAAAGACCCACACTGTGACACAGGACAGAAACCACCCTTAAGCAACAGCCCAGCGCAGCCTTTTCAAGACTAATTCAGGGTTTCACATGTCTTCAGTCCATTGACAGGACCGATCTCAAGGCAGCTGGTGGCAATGTCCATGCATTTTCCCCTTACTATTATTGAACCTTGCACACCTTGTTCCTATTTGTGGGACCATGACAGGGGAGATCCTGCAAACAACCGCAAGTTAAACCTGCCAAGCAGACACTTGTTGAAAACTGGGAATAACTTCTACAAGGCTTCCCTTTCCCTGGACAGCCACTGATTTTCCCAAAACAACTGTAGGCAGCCTGCCTACAGCTATCACGTTTTTTTATACAGCAGATGAGAACGATCTTTTCCAAACCTGCACCTTCCCCTGCCACTGCTCCTCCCAGCTATCAGTTGCACATTGTGAAACACGATAACAAAACCTCAGGCATGGCCTTCAATTGTCACAAACACTCCCAGCTCTGGCACCCGGGCAGCAAAGACAGTACCACTACCTGACGTAAAAAACATGGGGCAAGGAGGAAACAATGGAAGGACTAGGTTAGGACAAGAAATGGCTAAAGACCTGATAAGAAGCCAGAAGACAAGAAATGGCTAAAGACCTGATAAGAAGCCAGAAGCAGCCAATAAGATTGAGATTAGATGAGAAAGAGGACTGACTTCGGAGGACTGAGGAAGAGACCGTAATAGCTGTAGTCAAGAAGGTTCTCTAACCACCAAAGGAACTTCTCCTTAAAAATGCAGGGCATAATTCCAGCTTCCTAGACTTCACCACTCCCCTGAAATCAGCCATGGGCTGTGAAGTACCTTGGAAAGGATGCTTTTCATTCTCCTTTACTTCTGGGAAACGCAGGTGATGACAACCTGCTATCAGGTATTCCGCTGATGAAGTGACAAAGATCTGTGCAATAGAAGGCTCCAGTTCTGTTATCAGACAATTTCTCATGTGAAAATTTCTGGGGTTTCTCAGTTTGACTTCTAAAAACCCAAGAATACATAGGCATTTCTTTTGAAGAATCAGTAAGGCTGCAAAGTCAAGCATTTAAATGTTAAAAAATGGTAGAATTAAGGTTTTACGGACAGCATCGCTTTGTGCAAACTCACTATGATACAGTCAATAACTACAGCGTCATACGACATCATATCCTTTAGAGTCTCTACTACATCATTTAGTGAATAAAATAAACAGTACTCAACTAAATGAACACATATTGTTTCAATTGTTCAGTGCGATGCCCCAGGCCTCGCATGCTGCCGTATCGTTTAACAACAGACACCAAGGTGCTGGGACTCATCTCGGCTTTGATGCACTCAGTGTAGGCATCCATTGCGGAGCTGGCTGTCTACCTTCTCTTTAAGGCAATGAAGAGGAAATAGGCAATTTCAGGAAGCAATTCCTGAGACCCAACTGAAATGGATAATTCGATTTGGATGCATCCAGTCAGGCACTAAAAACTGATATCTTTACAGCTAGTGTCCATCTGAGAAAAGTCAGTGGACAAGCAACGGCCAGGAGTTTTGTGGCAGAGGCCAGGAAAGACTCTTTCCCTCCAAGGTGATATTATTCCCTCACCTAAGAGTTTGTCCTTTCCCTAATTTACAGTTCTTTCCGCTTCACTTTTGGCATTTGCTATTTTCAGGTGATTTTGTAACTCGATGACCCTTCGGATGTCGGCTGTGCGTGTGCATAACAAAGGTATGAGAGCGGAAGACGAAGGCAACTTGACTGTTATTACATGCAAAGGCACTCCCGATTGATTTGGGACTGCTGCAGCTGACCTCCGGAGGGTCATCAAACAGCCAAAGCTTATTTGCTCTGCAAATTTGCTCTGGACAGCGGAGGTTTTATAGCAATTTCAAAGATGTTTACTGTCTTCATCCTAACAGAGAAAAAGCAGGGTGGAGAGCTGATCAAATGGTAGCCTGAGAAAATACGGAGAGAGACAAAGCTGTCAAGAGCGGGGTCAAGATCTGCAAAAAATCACATGCTTAGTTTCCTTCAGGAATGGGAAGTCTACCTCTTGGCAGGACTGTATTTTTCTGTCCCTGACCTGTCCCACAGCAAAAAAGCAGGTTTTTTCCCCCTTTACAGACATTCATTTTAATGTAACATATATTTCACTCCATTAGCACCCTGAAGTTCCCTCCTGTAACCCCCTGCCATCTGCCACCCTGCAGGCAGGAGCCCTGGCAAAGGCTGGTGTTCGTGATGTCTGAGTGTGAAGAAATCATGGATTGCAGGAAGCATTCAGAAAATGGGAGCTGCCCAGCTTGAAAAAGTCTTTTATCAAAACTCCAGTGTCTTCAGACGGAAGGTGAGTTCAGTCACACACCTCAGCAGAGCCAGTTACACGTGCCTGAAAATGAGGTACACAAGTGGGCACACCTGGATACGGAAAACAAACTGCCTTAAGAGGAAAACTTAATGTAACCACAAAGCTAATGGGTACTATCACCATATGTTTGTTCTTATTTCCTTATGACATTTTTGACATAAATCTTAGCCTGGAATGGAAAATACATAAATATATATTTCATTTGGCAGCCTGACCCAGATAAACAGTACATCGCTTTCATGGATACGGGATTTACAAATGTCTCTGGAGACTAGAAACTCTTGACAGTCCTCAACGCTGTAATTGATCTTACTTGCTGGCCTTTTGCATTCATATCACTTTGGTCTGTCGTATGTTAAATAATTCAACCATCTTATTTTCTGATTGCAAAGAGTAAGGCTTTTTTCAGCAGCATGAGCCTGCAGAGTAAAGAAACGCTAACAGCAGGCTCCTGTGTGGTAGATCCCTTTTGTGACAGCGTTTTGTTCTTGCTGTGAGTGTGTGCTACACTAGCACCTATTTATATTTTATTGACTAAGTCAAAGTGTGAATTCCAAAAATAAAAGCACAAATGTTTCTTTTACGGGGAAAAATAGTGGTTGTCAAATACATGTACTTATTTTTGAGGACATGAGTGAGTTAACAGCGTGTCTAACCTTTACTAAGGAAGGGTATCCATGCTATTCAAATACTTTTTTCTTTTCTTTTCCTCTAATAAATTAGAGGATGGAAGGGCAGGTATCTCTTCTTACGCGAGAGCTTGATGCAACACAAAAAGAATTTAACCACTAAACATGGACTCCTTGACTGTTTTCCCAGGAGAAATTGTACTTGCAGTATGGTTTACATCTGGTGTACGTTAGCCCCCATCAAAAAAATATTCCTCGTAACCACGTGGAAGTGTCGTTTTAATTCCCCTTAAGTAGATTGACTTGAAAGTACTTGGTGGAGGAATGCTGGTGACAACCCATCAGCACTAACCACATTTTTAGGATTTCTCTGATTAGCCTTTCAAATCCACTTGAGCTATGCTAGGATAAATCTGCAGAAAAGGCAACTGGAAAAGATCCTAAGACATCTCTCAGCTTGCGCTAAATGGGAGGTTCTCTGGCTCTCACCCCTGCAGGACAGGAATTACTGTACAGAATTATACCCACCCTGGTTGCAGACTTTCTGCATTCTTCCTACTCACCAAGGAGAGCTCTGGGGCCACCACACCGGACATGATGGTGGTAGCCGTGGAGCATGTGCCCCCTTCCTGCTGCTCTTGTCCATCCTGGTCACCGGCGGCCATGTGCCACCACTGCCTGCCCATGTTTCTCAAGGGTCTCCTCACCTCTCCACACCCTAAGGGAGTTTCATGCCCCAAACCAGTACCAGTGGCTGTGTACACTGGAGTTAAGATCAAACAAGCAATGATCACTTGTGGCCTAACAAATACTTCATAGCCCATTACAAACTAATGAAAATTCCTAATGCTGACCCTACATTTCTAGACAGCCTTAAATCATAGAATCATAGGGTTGGAAGGGACCTCTGGAGATCATCCAGTCCAACCCCCCCTGCCAGAGCAGTGTCACCTAGAGCAGGTTGCACAGGAACCCGTCCAGGCGGGTTTTGAATGTCTCCAGAGATGGAGACTCCACCACCTCTCTGGGCAGCCTGTGCAAGGGCTCTGCCACCCTCAAAGGAAAGAAGTTCCTTCTCATGTTTAGGTGGAACTTCCTATGCCCGAGTTTGTGCCCATTACCTCTTGTCCTGTCCCCGGGCACCACTGAAAAGAGCCTGGCCCCATCCTCCTGACAACCACCCTTTAAGTATTTATAAGTGTTGATAAGATCCCCTCTCAGCTGTCTTTTTTCCAGACTGAAGAGACCCAAATCCCTCAGCCTTTCTTCATAAGAGAGGTGTTCCAGTCCCCTAATCATCTTGGTAGCCCTTTGCCGTACCCTCTCCAGCAGTTGCCTGTCCTTCTTGAACCGGGGAGCCCAGAACTGGACACAGTACTCCAGGTGCGGCCTCACCAAGGCAGAGTAGAGGGGGAGGATGACCTCCCTCGACCTGCTGGCCGCACTCTTCTTGATGCACCCCAGGATGCCATTGGCCTTTTTGGCCACAAGGGCACATTGCTGGCTCATGGTCATCCTGTTGTCCACCAGGACTCCCAGGTCTCTTTCAGCTGAGCTGCTACCCAGCAGGTCAGCCCCCAACCTGGACTGGTGCATGGGGTTATTCCTCCCCAGGTGCAGCACCCTACGCTTGCCCTTGTTGAATTTCATAAGGTTCCTCTTTGCCCAACTCTCCGGCCTGTCCAGGTCTCTCCGTATGGCAGCACAGCCTTCCGGTGTGTCAGCCACCCCCTACAGCTTGCTGACATAAGTAAGCTAACCTTCACATTTTTCAAACTATGGCTATTCTAAACATTCGGCATACAAAAACACAACAGAGAGCATTATTTTTAGCATTTTTATAGGGGGCTGGGTTTTTTTGCTAGCACAAGTATGTTTAAGATGTAGAGTACAATATATGCTACAGTGTTCAAAGGGCACGTTCAGCTTGTGGTTTGGCAAAAGCCCTGCTTGGAGACATACTCAAGGTTTTCTGCCTTTGACAGCTTTATGCTCTTGTTATCAGCATGTTCATCTTCTCTTGGGGTTTTAGCATTCTGAATGTTCCTGCTACGGTGTCTTCAAATCAAAATAATGAGACACAAGAAGCCACTATCTTACATATGTCATTGTCGATAATTGACAGGGACTGCTTACTTGCAGACCCTCGTGGCTGTAACCCAGGCAAAGAGCTTAAACTCTATATTGAACAATAACTCTAAATTTAGAACGATTATGGTCCTTTATTAATAATAGCAATACTCAGCACTTGCGTATAGCAGTGCCTTTTATAGGAGAATCTTGAACGTGCAGTGAAAGCACTAAATAAGCCACAAAACACCCTTGGGTAGCTCAGAATCATTATTATCCCTTCATTTTACAAAGGAGCTTCAAGAGGTCTTTTTATTATTTTTTTTTTCCCCCAATAACAGCCATTACTGCTTCATCTAAATGTTTGCAAGGAAAACGAGGTCTGCTTAGCTAAGTTGTTAGTAGGTTTTGAGGACCACTCTGCTTTTACTCGCAAATTTTAAGGCCATGAGGAATGACTGTGAGTATCCAGTCTAACCTCATGGATAGTACAAGGCTGTCCTTCCTGGCTGGAATATGGAAATTTTCCAGTTCTGTAGCGCAATATTATATCCATACCCTTACTACATACATTGTACACTCTATAAACATCTGCCATACACACAGTCCAAGTAAATCAGTCCTGTTAGAATCTAATGGGAGTATTTGTGACCTGTCAATCTCTCTTCTAAATTCGTTTCACAGTTGACCTTCCTCAGCTGAGCATGTGTCATTGCCAGCACCCACACTGCAGCACAGTGGTTTATCGAGAGTGGACTCTATGCAGGCACCACCACGGCTAAACCCTGCAGAGGTTTGTTGCAATTAGAGTAGCATGAAGCTTGGTGTCTTATTGCCCAGAGTGAATTACATCCTTACTGTGAGCAGAATATTTAGTGTTCGACAATAAAAGATGATAGATGTCTGCACGGAGTATTTTGTAACAATTACCCTGTGCCACGTGCTCCCCATTAGCATAGCAATGAACTACTCTCTTCTGAGATAATGTGAAGGAAAATCTACCACAGAGGTTTTTCTCTCTCCTTTTATATTTAACTCATTTCAAACATACAAGATGTGAGAACAAAACAGAGTGGGCAAAACAAAGCCGTTATGACAATGCACGAGTACATGCATAAATTCACTGGAGAACAATAGGATGAGGAAAAAAAAATCAAAGATAAACAGCAGAGGTACAGGTACGCTAGAAGGATATATATATATACCCCACAGAAAACTGGAACTGTTCTTTTCATACTCGCTTTAAGGGAGATACACCATGTGTAAATCACCAGGCGCTGTATTTTTACTATTCAAAAGTGTTTTCTATTAGACATATATACAGGATTTTTCCTATTCAAAAACCTTTTCCTGGAAGCCTTTTTGTCCATTGTCAAACCAGTGGCGGATGACATATCCATGCAAAGACCCACTGTGGTTCCCAGACTGAGCTTCTAAACGTATCTCTTTTTCATAAGAACCTGGTGATTTTTAAAAGGAGCGGTGAAACAACAATATTCCAGGTTTGGGGAGAAAGTACCATCAAACTGCTTGCAAATAAAACCCAGGAAATGAAAAGAGAAAATATGAAGAAATGATGGGGGGGGGGGAATGCTTCATACTCACAGCATCTCACCAACAAATAGAAATGCTGGAGGAAGGTTATTGTACTCAGTGGTAGAGATATAACTGGAACATGACTTGGTAACATTTTTTTGTTCTGTTTTCAGTAGAAAAGGAGCAGTTGTTTATGTGTCCTATCAGGGTGTCACATACAGAGAACAGAAAAAAATGCATGTCTTAACTACCAATCTGCCTTACAATAAACCCTGGAACAAGAGAAGCAACACACACAGGGGACGTTTTAAATCAATACTTTCAATGTCCTGCAGAAAGGAAAGATGTTAAAAATTTTGTTGTTGTTGAACCAGCTGTAATTACAATAACAAAGAAAGGGAGAGGACAGGGAAAAGATGGTACCAAATTAAAAGGATGTAGAAACTGGGGACTTAAAAAATAATTTAAAAAAAAAACCAACACAACATTGGAACACTGTTAGGCTCACGATGCATCTACATTGCACTGGCAGCCTGAGTACTCAGCTTATAGATCCATGCGAGGTGGCTTGCTCTTACACAAACAGCTGTTCCCACAGCAAAATCATCCTCTTGCTACTGAATTCCTCCTGCTCAGTATGTGAAAATGTTTGTTTTGCGGGGAATAGTCTAGTAGACCTCTCAGTCAATGGTGCTAGTTGCAGAACTTCTCTGTCCCTCAAGAAGAGGGTAAAAAAGATATTGGAAGACTGAAGGCATTTATGGGTTCTCTGAAAGCAGCTAGTGCTCAGTGTGGTTTTAATCACACCATCTGCCACGTGAGGAATCCTGGGTTAAACATACGTGCTTGACAACTGTGAACAGAAGGGTTCAGGCAACAGGACTTGCCAAATGAAAGGCTAAGACTACAAATTATTCCACTCTGCGAAATCAAAGCCTTGACAGTTATTTGTCAGAACTGCTGAGTGCCTTTTCTGACAGGTCTCTTTAGGAGAGACCGTCTCTTGAGAGTAATGGAAATTGCACTAACTTTTGAGGAAGGCAGAAGTGCGAGTACAAGAATACAAGGGGCTTCTACAGAGACAGCGCTGCAATAAAACTGGCGTAAGTGAGCAAAGGAAAGGGGAAAAATCAATTGTACAAAGGATCATGGACTTTGATGCTTCAGTTCTATGCTTTTCTGCATAGAAGCACGTAGGGGTTTTTTTTTCTTTTTGATGCATTTTCAGTTAAAATGCCACTGCTTTTTTCAGGTAGAGAAAACACTGGTTTTCATGCTCTTTAGAAGTATCTGCCCAAAAAGCAAATCATCTGTAATACAAGACACACGTCTTATTACCTCTGACACACATGCACACAATTCTTACTCTCATATATAGAAGACCTTGTCATTGATTTGTTACTGAGAGCTCCCACGAGGTCAATGAAAGTCTGGAAGTTGTGACCATATGTTTCAGTCTTGCCCTTGGTTGAGTAGTTACGGACACCTTCCTTATCCAAGATCAAAGCTTCTTTATCACATTTTATGTTCCAAAGATATAAGTTATCTTAAAGTAATTGACTGAGATAGTGATCTCTGGAATTAAGATAGGTGTAATTTGCATGCACATCTGCTTTGCTATAAATTGTCGGCAAGGAAATGCAGTATCTCAACTTCAGCTGCTTTGATCATCCCTGTGTTATATTTAATATGCTCACAGTGAGAAATATGTGAATAATAAACTAATTTAACCGGAAGGAAGGGAGGAAGGAAAGAAGGAAGGAAGGAATGGAGGGAGGAAGACAGGCTTGCCCAGCCTCTAAATCAAAGACAGAATGACACTACCAAAACTTGTGCAGAGACCCTTACTGATTTTTCTGTCCTGAAAAGAAAGGTTTGATTTTTTGGATGATAATAACAGTGCAACTGCAGCAGCGTTTCCACACATCTAAGGGTGATTCTAAGACATAATTTTTGGTTGTAGTTAGGGTGTTGCTGAGGTAGAAGTTAAAGCAAGGGAGAAAAAGAAGCCCTCACGTTTCTATTATTTCACATACATACACCTTTGACTTAGCCAAAACATATTGCCTGAACTGCATGGCATGAATCCTTTAAGTGTTGCTTGTGTAAGACTCACTCAAGGTGAATTAAATTCAACATTCAGAAAACTTTCAGGCCAGTTCTACTTTTATCAATGCAATTCAAATTGGAATGCACCATCCTTAGGACTTTTGTATTGTAAATTAGGCTAAAATTATTGATCAAGTTTTTGCATAGTCAAACATAGCACAATGGTTTACAATAATGGGGAAAACTCTCTAAAAATCTATCCAACATCAAGAAAAATCAGAACATTTCTTTTGCTTCTCCCCCAATAAAACCCCGTATTTTTTTTCAGTAGGCTTTCAGACAGTTTGATTTTTGTGTACTTAAAACCAAAAGCTTCCTAGTGATTCTATTTTTAATATCATTTGACAAAGGACTATAACAGGCATCTAGGTGCCAACAGATTTAAATCCTATTTTAGCAGGTGCTACAAAAAAAATCCCAATCTCTGCCATAAGAATCATAACCTTAAAAAGATAACAGGCAGCCAAGGAAAACAAGCCAAGTTACAAACAAAAAAAGAGAGGGTACACAGTGAAAGGTTAGTAGTGAATATTTCCTATAACTGCTGTTTGAAACGTAAGGTATTTTACTTTGTCAAATCAAAACTAGGGTTATGAATACCAGAGTTAAAATAGTAAAAAGGCTGCGGGGAGGTATGAAGAAGATATAAGAAGAAATTGAAAGGTCCAGAAAGGAAATTAAAGGCTCTGAAGATGCCTCTGAAGAAAGGAGAAGGCCTGAAGGGTGAGAAAAACTGAGACCCGTTGTTAAAAGCAGCCGTAACCCACAGTTAAGCAGAAGCTGAGAGGGCAGAAGATGTTCTGTGACCACCGCTGTCAGGCTAATTGCACATAATCATCTGTGGTACACTGCCCACCACCTGCTTGTCAAGTCCTTTCACTGGCTTAAAACACAGATTATAAACCCCTCAGAAAAGAGACAATCTTTTACATGAAGCTTTGGTAATTTTGTAGTTATCAGAATGAAACGATGATTCCTGATTCGGGTCTCCAGCAACACAAGGACCACTACAAATTGCAGAAACCGTATAGCACTCCACAGTCGTCATTTACCCTGCATGGTTAATGCAGTGGTTTTCCTCCTATGGCCTACGGAATCTCAAGAAATTCATATTTCTAGGTCCACAAAAAGTAACTAAACCCAGCATTCTGTTACAAGCAGACTAATAACTAGACTACACAGGTATCCATAGCTCTCCTGGAAAGCACTGAAACAGAAATACATTGAAAAAAGATGAAAGCTACCAGTCTTGTGTTATTTTGCACTAATCAGCTAATGAGAAAGACAGGCTGTGCCTTTATTGACAGCGCATGGTCCGTGCCTCGTGAGGCAGCTGAGGAGCAGAGGAGGTCCTTTGAGCTCCAGCCACCTCATGCCAGGATGCTGCCTGCTGCCACTTTCTCCCTGCGGGTAGCAAAGGTGGGTCCCCGCAGGTGACAGCATACAGATTGGATTAAGAAGTCTGCCCCAGGTCTTCAGAATGACTGGGGCAGTCATTGCATATGACATTGCATAATGTCTATATTTATTTTTTTTTTACACACCTATCATTGGAGACCATATGCCATTTGTCTAATTGAACGTACACTGAAGATAGTTGGGCATTTTGACTAGCACTTAGGATGTATCAAGGGCTTACAAAAGGGGAACGAGAAGAGATGGTTGTGCAACCCGTTATATCTGGCTGGTTTTCTCTCCTTTTAAGAAATGAAGCCCTTGGAAAGTTGTTGAGCAGAGCCGGTCAAGGTGTTACCAGCTTGTTCTTCCTGACACATGGTGCATTCATACTATCCATGTTCATTATGCAAACTCAAGCAGAGACACTACACTAGGTAAAAGTGCCAGATACATATTTATTGAAAACATCCTTTTGATTGTTGGCCTGCTTTCACCACTGATTGTTCTTATTTCTACCTGTTTTGTAAACCCCTTCTGCCTAGTAACACACATCTATGGTGTTTTTCACCCCTACAATGAAGAAGTTTTGGGTACTTCTTCATGGATTTTTTTTTTAAATATGTTGCTTATTTTTAGTCATTCAGCTGCAAGAATTTCTGTATATTGGTAAATAAGAGAAGATACAGAAACACTCAAAATTTTTAATAATGACATTATAAAAAACAGGCTTCTAACCTAAAAGGATTCTTGAGAGACAAAATAATACATTTCTTACCTTTAAGCAGGATCAAACGTACCTACACTATTCCTGGCAGATGTTTTTCTAACCTAATCTTAACAATGCACCATGATGGTGCTCTCAAAACCTCTCTAAGCAACCTGTTTCCACGAATAAGTATCCCTTTAACATTAGAAAGGTTTCGAGGATTTTTTTATGTTTTAGTGTCTCATCCAAACTTGCCTTGCTGCACTGAAAATACATTTCTTTTTGTCTTATCCAGAGAGAACAAAAATTAATATTTGGAGGGATTAGTTTTCTATTATTCAGAATAAAGAATAAAAACCTTCCCTCCCTAAGAAGATAAAGGTAGGTACCAAGTTTTCATTCCTTCAGAATTTTGCTTACCCTCCACAAATTCCCAAAGGTTAATAATGACTCATGATTGATTCAGCCAGTCCTTCCAATATCCTGGCACAGATGTCATGATCCAGATAATTTGTTAAACCACTCTAAGTGTTCTCCCATCTGCCTTTCCACCGATCTAACCTGAGCTTTCATCCACTTATTGCCAGTCTAAATAGCAGTCAGTCAAGTGATAATCTGAGGAATGAATCTGAGAAAGCTTTAAATATTTCTTTATTTCACGTTTCATCTGTCCACAACTATCCCTCTTCACTGGGCGGAAGTTTTTTTTTTCCTGCTGTTGTACTTGCATAATGTTGTATTTTATCCTGCGTATTCTTGGTTTGCTTATCTTTGTATGTCTTGGATTTTTTTCTCTCATTCCTATTTCGTTCCTTACAGTTCATCCTTAGTAACTCGATCAAATCTCCACATCCACTCTTTTTAGACTTAGAATTTGCTGTTAGCTAACCTTTTTCTTACAGCACTTCGTATTCTTCCTCCTCATTGAAATGATTCATACCTGAACATTTAATATATAGCTTCTCAGGGAACTGCCAACTATTCCTAACTCCTTTTTCCATCGCAGACTTGCCTCCTGTGATTAGCAATACCACTGCAGCCATAAATCTGAAACCACATGCAGAAACCTAACACAACCTTTGCACATAGCAGGGAATGAATTTCAGAAGTGAGAAACGACTTGCAGAACAAATATGAACTCCTTCTATATATATTAACTGGGAAAAGTCTCCTTTCAAACGGTACGTGAATTTGTCAGGTTTTGAAACGTGTAATGATGGGTTAATGTTACTGCATTGAATCGCAGCAGTCAATGGTGAAGAAAACAGACTTTCATGAAATATGTTACTACAATTCAGGAAGCTGCGTGGGGAATTAGGACCAATTTAAAAGTTTAAGACATCTTTTCTGAATGGTAAGAGCTTAATAAAAGGTTCTGTTGTTAGGACATAGTATTCACTAGATGTCAGGATGACATGCTTTCACTTTAAATAATAAGTGCTAATTATGAAATTACTTAACAGATAATAGACAAAGGTATTTCCAACTTATATTTGTCTTATAAAAGTGGGTGTTCCCATGGGGACAGAAATGAGGCTCACTAAAGCCAGTGCAAAGCCTCAGATTTACCTCAATGGTCTCTAGATCCACCTTTAATGTGTAGGATAAGATGATGTGAAGTGAAAAACTTGAACAAAAACATAATCAAAGCATGACTGAAGAGCTCTGCAGTCACATAGACTTGCTAACCGAGTAGAGGTACATGGCATCACTGCTCAGATATAGAGAAATAAATAAAGTCTATCCCATAAGTCAAGTCCGAGAAAAGAATAAATAGGTGGTAATGTAGAAAGATCTATGGAGCTGTTTATCCTGTTGGTGTTGAGCCAAGTTATGACTATTGGAGAACATATCGTTCAAGTGACTTTTATACTGCTGTATAATGGACTGATTAAAAAGGCTTATAAAACATTAAAGAACATAGAAAAACTACTATAGATTAACAAAAAGGGTTTGACAAAGGTTCAGGAAAGGAGAAAAAGATCTGAAAAGATATAGAGAACTCTGCAGGCATTCAATAATTTCTCAAGTCACTGACACCCTCGTGACAAGAGACTTACAAGTCTGTACACATCAGTTGCTCAAAAAATTGAAAATCCAGAAAAGTAAGCTGAAATTTGTCAGGAATCTTCATAAAAGCACGGACATTTGCGGGCTGCATGATAGGATGTGAATATGCATTTTTCCAAAATTAAATGGTAATATCTTTTCTACTTGAACCGTAAAAGGTCACATTCAGCACTCATTTTGTCTTCTGGGGACCATCACAGTTCCAGACAGCAATGGATTTTGTATTTCATAGCATTACATCTATTTTCAGTCAACTTACTTAGTCAACTTTCAGTCAACTTATTTAGTCAACTACCCATTCCAGCTGAACAAAGAGTTTAGTGCCGTTAACAAATAACTCAATGCAACCCAAAAAGTAAATAGTAACAAGACAACACTACCCTGAAAGAACAGAAAATGCATAGTTTTATCCAACAGCATCTCCCATTAAAGTAACTGCCAAAATGTATTATTCTTCTCTTAAAAGACAACATATTGTGAAGTGCCAAACTGAACCAGACAACTGAGCCACATACAGATTTTCTCTTCTGCAAAAACGTTCATAAACTGCTATCTCTTACCTAAGGGAGCACTAGATTATTCTAAGCTTGAAGAGAACACAATGCTAGAAAAAGTCGGTGAGAAACAAGTAGGCATTTCTTGGCATTATTGTGATTCCCAAATTTTGTCCTTAGGTACTCAGAAATAATTGAATCAATATTAAAGATATTGAAAGAGAACTGGGATTTTACAAAAGTTCAGGACATAAAGGTAACTTCAAAGGAAAACACCCAAAGAATAATAACAGCTTAAAGGTTTCAACTTTTTTTTTTCCCCAATGTTACACAGGTTTTTAGCTTTTGAAGAAAAAATCATTTTAAAGCCATTTCTGCGTCACCGGAGGATTGCAGTGTGAGGCTTGAGCCCAACAGCTTCGGGAAATTCCTACCCCGTGGCAGGATGAAGGCCAAGCTCCTTTTACTGTCATAGAGTCTGAACTTACATCGAACGATCAACACCTTATAAACCTATATAAAACATCCACATTTCAACCCGGGCATTGTTTGAGCTTTGCTATAGATACTTCTGAAACAGAGACATGATCTTTAGGGCACGGAGAATCATTTGGCCCAACAGGTTTAATTAGCACTTGTACAAGAAAAATGAAAGGACTGGAACTGTCTTTTCTTTTTCAAGGCCGTTCTCTATTATCCTGTCTGTACACACAGAAGTCATGGTCTACTTCTTATCCTTCTTTTAGATCTATTCCTTCTGAAACAGACACATTTGAATTCAGCTGTACAAAATGCCTATGTTCAGCCTTTGGTCTATAAGTAAGTGCCAGAGGCAATACCACCAGATGCATGACCCCAGAGCTTGGTCATATACTACTGCAAATACTTACAGTACAAAGAGTTATGCTACAGGATCTGGAAAGATGAGATATTCTGATGGTTTGGTGATACTTACACAACCAGATGTTTACGATCACATTAGAAAAAAGGTTATACATCCTGTGGGAATGAGTCAAGAGGAGCCCAAGGTACTCCCAGAGCACAAAAAGCTGCAGGTTACCTCTTCCCAGCTGACATTTGGCAACCGACCACGCACACTTCCAGTCATTTGCATTGCAAAGTGAACAACAGGCATATAAATCACCTAAAATCTCAGACGTTCACCTGACAATGCTACAAAGAGTAGATGATTAACAGCACTTAGCTATGACTAAGCGAGAAGTGACATGAGACTTACTCCGTGTTTTACAGTTGGTATTTCGATATTTTTTTTTTCATCTCTGCTTTGCTTTTGCATTATACTTCGTTAATTGCTTCAGGAAATGGTTAGAGTTTACAGGCTGCCTGGAAATTGGGATGTTTTTAGAGAATGTACTGAGGTGCATTGATCTGAATGATATCAAATCTATTCTTTCCCGACGGTGCATAGCAAGTGACCTTACCTGATTGCACAAGTCTACTGCTCTTCCATAATAGTTTACAATTCATGGTTCCAGATTTCACCTGTATTAAATATATTATAAATCTTTAACTTGAGAAGCAGCTGGCCAATATGCAGGACTCTGTGATGTATTGAAACTCCTCTGTTGTTTGAAATCGCGGTTGGCTCCCAGGAATGGGCTTTGCTCTGGGCAGGCAAGGGCGCTCTGCTGGAATACGCTGTTAGAGAAAGCAGTGACAGGTAGACTTCTTACTTAAAAAACAAACAAACAGTCAAACACCCAATAACACCTTTATGTAAGTCATCATGAATATATGAACACATGCACCCAGCAGTAGCATTTATTGAACACGAATTATCCCCCTAAATATAGCGCAGGTACTGGACACTCTCAGCACCTAGCTCTGTCTTTTATCACTCGGTGAGTGACATTATATCATGTTCAGCTGCTTCAAAGAGTATATACAACATTTTAACTAAAAATTACATTACTTTTATTATTTGTTCCTTTCCTGATGGTCTCAAACTCCTCCGCAACCTAGTGCTTGATAGAACGCCTCTGCATGCTTTGCAACAAGACCTGGAACAGAGACCCCAAACTCAGAATTGTCCTTTAGCGCAGCACTTTTGTCTGAGAAAAATATATTTAATGATTGGGTGGGGTTTCATCTGTCATATCCATCATTATTGTGCCACTATAACTAGCATTTTCAGAAGATCCAATAAACTAAGTAGCAAAAGTTCTGCTAATCATTTGATGCAACCACCGTCCAGAGCATAAGGGCAATTTTTGTCCTTGCAATTTCAATCGCTGGAAATAGATAAGCATTGAGATTTTAGCTTCTCATTTTGTTTCTGAAGCAGCAAACTGTCAGCCATCATTAACTATGTGCAATGTACCTGAATACAAATGAGAAAGGAAATGTCAAGAAAATCTTATCTATAGCATCGCTACCAGATAGTGCAGTACTGCAATATCCATATGGACAAGAATAACCAGAACGGTGTCTACCACTTCTTTTCAACAAGGTAAAGTCCATGCAGTTTAAACTTAAAAAAATAAATCTTTTTCTAATGAATTTGTAGTGGTAATTGTTGCCAATTTGAAGTTGTAGCCAATTTGTAGTTAATACAGATAAATATAGATAAATATAGCTGGATTCAAGAGGAAACGTGCTGCCCCCTGTGTTTCCTCTTACTGATGGATGCTATTCACAACATAGTTAAAAACATTTAAAACTGACCCTAACTTCTACAATTAAATATTATTTCATTCTGCGGAGGAAATGGTCGTACATGCCTGAAAGTTTCATTCATCTTCAAGGTGGGGTCTCAATGGTATGTCTCTAACAAAACCTTGTTTCAAAAGCAACTCAACTTTGCAAACCAATTCTGCACAAACAGCATCAAAGGTTTTTTCATGTCTTCATGATTTACACGAGAGTTGTTTGTTTCACAAATAAGAAGGTGGGTATTTCTGACTCTAGCTAACGCAGAGCTCCTTCTGTGTTGCTCCTGAATTATACACAAGCTCCATCACTGAAGTTTTGACAAGCTTTCTCTGTGCCTTTGGTGTCCTCCCAGAGATGTAAGTGTGGGTTCAACTTGACACCACAAACCAGAACTTACTTAATGGTTCTCTTGTGTTGGGAAAGTCAGAAGGAAATTCATTTCAGTCCTTTCCAGGTGCATCTGCAGGGCCAAGAGCAAGAAGAAAAAATTTAGGAAATTAATCTGCAATGAGCAGAACTAAATCCAAGCCTGTATCCACACAGGAAATGAAATTGCTCCATAAGAATGTACCACTTTTATTTATTAGCTCTCCAGAGATAAACTGCCCTTTAAGACGTGAATTCTGGACATCTCAGGTAAGCAATGAGAGAATGAAATTCCAATTACTCACCTTGGGCACTAAGAGAAAAACTCAGAAAATAAACACACCACTTCTACCGTGCCTAGCAGCCCTACTCATACACAAGGGGCAGAGAGAGTTTGTGATAAAGGGGAACCCCTTCAAGGTCATGTCACAATAATAGGGATGTTTTGTGGTTTTGTTTTCCTTTATCCTGAGGCTATTCCACCTTCAGTCACCGCGAAAAAGGGCATGTTACTACTTACAAATGAAGAGTAACCTAACACAGTTTTATTACCAGCCTCTGGGAAACAGATAAACAATGACTCAAGAAAAAGATCTCTTTTCTGCTTCATGTAGACAAGTGAGCATATGAACAAGAGGCCAAGGGGAGTCTCTGGTGGAAAGCAATCAACTCCGAACTTTCATCCAATGCAATGGTCACAAGAGACTTTTGTGGGGGCTGCAGCATGCTGGAGGACAAAGAAAAAAGGGGACGTTACATGGGAGAAAAGTGTATAGGAAGAAATGTTTGCCTGTTTGATAGAAATGCATTAATGGAGGAAAAAAAGTAGTTTGATTCCTCAGAGTATAAAGTCAGGACACCATAAAAACTACCAGAGTAAATGTTAAACTGTAAAAAGCATATCTCATAAGAAAGTTGTATGCTTAACTAGATTAGAGGTTGCTATACGTTTTTAGGCAACCTTCCTCTCATCTCACATATTGTCACACAGCTTTATGAGCACACTCACCTGGGGAAAGTACAGGTTTGACCACTTACAATGACTCCAAGGATCAGCTGCAGATCATCTGACACCGCCAAACAGGTCCCCAGGGGTCCCCGTTGGCTGGAGAACGTCTGACGCCGGGGTCACTCAGCACAGCAGCTCCGGTGACGCTGGCATGTGAAGGCCATCCCTTCTCTCCATTGCTCCTGCCCCTCCACCTGTGCAGCACAGCCGCTCATGGAACTGCGCTAGGAAATGGACGACCGAAATGATCCGGACGGAAATAACTCTCCCAGAGGAACTAGCCGACAGGCCACAAGATTTACTTCCAATTGTCTGTTAAAAACATCCTAAAAACATCCTTCTTTTTGTTTCTTTCCTCCAACTAAAGCTGCAATGGCTGCTTAGGTGTGATAGAATTTGAAAACAAACTTTGTGGATTTTATGCTTTTTATGTGGCTTTGCAGATTTTTTTCTGGACCTGCTGGGAATTCTGCTATGGCCATTTTGAACTGAGCCCATACCAGGCAGGACCATAAAGCAGTGTCTGAAGGAATCAGCTATGAAGAACAAGCTAGAGGAGTATATAAAGTGCTGATCACCCCAAGACTGAAAAAAAATAACTTTATGTGCAAATTAGAAACATTCCTGGAAGTATGTTTGCTCTGCAATGCTAAAAGGTTAATTCACTTGATGTCTTTGAATAAGAACAAGCAGAACTGTTATCATTTTTTAGTACAAAAGATACAACTGCATTGCATTATCATCCAGTTTGTAACGCTGGCTGAATAATTATAGTTTATTGTACCTCATTTTTTTAATATCCTTTTTCCAGAGAAATAAGGAACGTGCATGATTGTAGGCAAGTAACCATATCTGCTCCAGTGTATTCCATAAAGAAGCATAATTTATAATCACCATTTATTATTTACTAGATTATTTACTGGGCAGTAAAAGCAGAGCTCCTCCGTTTCCTTCCTCAGTGGCAGAGGATGAAGAAAGGAGGAGTGGCAAGTGTTAGAGGTGTTAGAGTGGCATCGCTGAGCGAGATCCCCGTCTGCGTGGCGTGAGAGAAACTCCAGCATCGCCCTGCAGAGTCTGCAGTCCAACACCAGAACTCTTCTAAAACATTTTTGGTATTTTACCTGTAATCACGCAATGTTTTTTAGCAATAGGAAGCCGGGAAAGGGACAAGGAAGAGGTTTCTGCCTGGCATGAGACAGAGATGACCGAAGGGCCACCATGCCAGGCCCAGTCAGAAGAGGACACTTCCATCATTGACAGAAATCGTTTACAGCTCGTTTTCTTCCTTCCTTCCCTTATAAACAAGAAAATAGGCACATCATTGCTGGGACACTCCCAGTCTTCTTGAAAACTGCTGGCTTTTCATAGTTAAAGACAGGGATCCCGTGATGAAATGGGTCATTAAATAAAGCAGCTGCTTTTATTGTAGCACATTAACTTCTGTGTTTACTCTGGAAAAAATGCTTATGCTTGGGCTGAGTGCGTGCTCCCTCCCTCCAAAGCCAGCCACTGAGCTTAAACCATTTGTCAAGCATTAAGGGAGTCAGATCCACACTACCAGAGGTCACCAACTGCCTCATACATTCATTTGCTTTACTTTTTTTTTTTTTTTAAGCATCCAAGGCACTTCTTTACAGTAGCCCACACGTGGTGCCTGGCTCCACTTCTTGCAATGTCCTATGGCACTTATGGCATCTGTCAACATTTGTAGCTATTCCCATGGTAATCTGGGAGGTGACCCTCAAGGAATAATAGTCCTGCTGAGGGAGCAGCTTCTTCAGTTTGGGGCTTTGGGTTTTAGGTTTAAGGTAAGCGTACTGCACTTGTACCTGTCAGCCCAACCAATTTTTCCAACACACATAGAAACACCTTGTGGGATTCACACAGCAGGTGTTGCACATGGGGGTCTGGGAAATGAGACTAGGAAGTTTATTTTCCAGAAAAGACAGAGAACACATCATAAGGAAGGACAACAGAGCACAACAGAGAAAGTATAAAGCAGGGAGGAAGAGGGGAACAGCCTGGAAGTCCACCTCACAGCATACTTAGTGGTAAAATTGGATCCTTTCAGCTTCTAATCAGATGGGCGCTTGAAGCTTACCTTTTAGTTTCTGCTTGAGGAAACTCCATGTTGATGCTCAGATGAATAGTCTCCCATCTAACATACACTTTCAGTTTATGGAAATACAACTTTTAACATTTCAACTGCTTGTATCAAATGGCATTTTGATGCCAGATGAGAGTTGCTCAACATTGTTTCACTGGAAGGGTTTTTTCCCACAATTGCAATACGATTTTCCTACCAAAGGAAAAAATAATGCAACAAAGGTAGAAAGACAGTAACTCTGCAAGAAGGGCTGTGCAGTGGAATTCATCAGACTAATGCCATTAAAAGGGTTTTGTACTTGGATGTCCTCCCTCTTCTTTGTCAGCTTTTTTTTGGCTGCGCCTCTAGATATTGGCATTGCAATGTGACAGGCACCCATCGCACCTACTGTCTACAGGAGCAAGTCCCAGATGTGCCCCAGTCCAGGGAGGAGACTTCTAAAGATAAAGGTGCAGCAGTTTCATACACCACAGCATTGCCCTTCAGCCTAGGGTGCCCTCATCAGGTGTTTTCAGGGCCACATACATATCTCCACCTCCCTTGGCACAGCCACTACAGACACAGGTTGGAAAAGCCACTGCCGGGTCAGAACGTAACTCCCCACAGCATCCTCCCTGCACTGGGGAGGTCTGAGTAGTGAGGGAAAGCTTCCCTGGTGAAAGGGAAGATGCAAAGAAAAAAGGATCTGCAGAAACAAGCAGTCCATCTTCTTTTAAGCATCAGTAAGCCAGGAACAGGTTTCCTTCCCCATTATAGTAGCTTGGTTTTTTACTCTGTCCGACAGATGCATTTCCAGGCACTGACAATGTGCACTCACAGCCCAGATAGCCAACTGCATCCCGGGCTGCATCAAAAGAAGCGTGGCCACCAGGTCAAGGGAGGTGATTCTGCCCCTCTACTCCACTCTGGTGAGACTCCACGTGGAGTACTATGTCCAGCTCTGGAGTCCTCAGCACAAGAAGGACATGGACCTGTTGGAACAGGTCCAGAGGAGGGCCACAAAAATGATCAGAGGGGTGGTGCACCTCCGCTATGAAGACAGGCTGAGAGAGCTGGGGTTGTTCAGCCTGGAGAAGAGGCGGCTCTGAGGAGACCTTGTAGCGGCCTTCCAGTACTTAAAGGGGCCTATAGGAAAGATGGGGAGGGACTCTTTATCAGGCAGTGGAGCGAAAGGATGAGGGGTAACGGTTTTAAAGTGAAAGAGGGGAAATTTAGATTAGATATTAGGAAGAAATTCTTTACTGTAAGGGTGGTGAGGCAGTGGAACAGGTTGCCCAGAGAAGCTGTGGATGCCCCATCCCTGGAAGTGTTCAAGGCCAGGCTGGATGGGGCTTTGAGCAGCCTGGTCTAGTGGGAGGTGTCCCTGCCCATGGCAGGGGGGTTGGAGCTAGATGGTCTTTAAGGTCCCTTCCAAATGTAACCATTCTGTATTTCTAGGATTCCTCACCCCAGCACTGCCTCTCGCAGCTGTCCGGGCAGTGGGCAGGACAGGATGCCTTGTGCCACCCATGCTGTGAACGCATCTCAGCACTTCCCACCAACTGCTACATCATTTGCACTAACCTCAGCATAAAACGCACGGTTTAAGGTTGTTTGCACCATCAAAAGCGTGGAGCTGTCTTGCTGCCTCTTTGCGATGTGGGCAAACCAGTCCTGTAGGACAGAGGACTAACCAGGGACTGGGCAGGAGGAGGGAAAGGGACTGGTGATGAGATGGCCAGCACAGCAGCCTTGGCGAGCTTCCTCTGCTCTCAGTAGAGGGACACAGGTCGAGGGAGTCACAGGGAGAGGAAGGAGCGACCAGGGCTGCCTCTCTCACACACAGCCCAGGAGCTGCTGCTGCAGCTCTCCAGGGCTCTCCCAGGGACAGACTTTGTCAACAGGGTCATGGTCGTATCCCTGATTTCCTCGGCGCCTGCCTCCTCTGTCTATGCATGAAACTACACTTCTTGACATTATTTGTCCCCCCTCTTTTGGCTCCAGTGAGTTAATAAATCCCAGGAGGTAGGGTAGGGATTGGAGGGGAGGTGGGACTGCAGTGCTCCTCCGCACACAGGCTGAGCAGCGTTGGTCTGCACAAGTCTGCTCCTCCTGTGCCACTCCTCAGCTGAGGTTGCAGTAATTAAAAGCTGTGGGTTGATACTTTCTAAACCCCTCTATCAGGGGCAGAGTTCCTGTGCTCATACACTTCCACACCAAAGGAAATTATACCTTAACCCTCAAAGTTACACATCTATTCCTCCCCAATATCAAAAACTTTAGTGATTAACCAGAACCTGAAGCTTACTCCAACAAAGAGATTTACTAACTGCTACTTTGGGCTATTGAAATGTAAATTAAAATCTCTTAGGGCTGCCTTCTAGCAATTTAATTTTAGGCTGTGCAGAGCTGTGGAGGAATGCCAGGAAACAATCTACCTCCCCTTGTAGAAAAGCCAAATTAAAATATGGAACTTGATTTACAGTCGTTTGTGCTGTCATTATCATAGAGTCACAGAATGGTTTGGGTTGGAAGGGACCTTAAAGATCATCTAGTTCCATCCCCCCTGCCATTCACCCCACACTACCTGTGTCAAACAAATGCCTGGGAATCAGGTGGTCACCAATAAGTGTCAGAAACATTAATGAACTTTATATGCAGACTTCATACTTCATACCAGCTACCAAAAGCGCCCCTCCACATGAATGCTCCGAGGTGGATCTGAAGAGAACCGGTGCTTTACACCTGTGAAGCACCAGCCATCCTAGTATCCACACTGGAACAAAATGGGTGCAGCTTCCTGTAGGAAAGGTGGGTGGGAAGGGAATGTATTTCATCTAAAGCTGCTGAAGTTGCCAGATCTGGGGTCTGTGGACTGTGTGGTGGGAATTTGGGTGCTGAGGTAAATGTCCCTCTGGTAAACACCATGATATGAGATGAGAGAAGTAACACTACACTGTAACAAAGTTATTTCCCTTTGTAAATCAGAAAAAAAAAAGAAAAAAATCAGTCTTTTCCTCTCATCACAATAGAATTGAAGCAAGGGAAGAAGACCAGAGGGAGCAACTGCTTTTCAGAAGCCATTACAGTTAAATATAGAACAATATCAAAGACCAAACATTCATTCCCTCTTCCGCCTAACCTACTGTCTTGCCAGTGTGCAGGATCATTTCTATGGAGTCAGAGTGAACACATGGGGCAAAAACATGATCCCGTTGGTCTACAGCAGCTCTGCACATCAGGTTGTCCTGGTCTCTTTTCCCAAAATCGCTGCCAAGTAAATACTCCCCAAATGCAGCGTTCTGAGTGAGAGGCTGTTCCCAGCACACCCAGCTCCGGTGTCCCACTAGCCTAGAAACATGGGAGACACAATCATTCACCATTAGCACAGTCTGTGGCAAAATTAATACCTAAGGCTACAAATCAGCCTACATGCTGGTCCACTCTGGACAAAAAACAAGGCAGTCAGCACCTAGGTTTCTTACTCATGTTTGGGGACCCCACCATCGCCAGTGTAACAGAGACACCAGAGCTATTTTATCACTCTCCATGCAAGTGGGATTTGCCAGCCACAACCACCAGAGGCTTTGCCATGTGAATGCCTTGTACAATGCCCTGTGCAAATTCCCTCCAGACCAGATTAGGGAATGCCATAAAAAGGCCATCACCGAAGGGAGAAAGCAAACCCATATATCCTGACTGCCATTAAAGAAATTCATCCAGCCTACATTAGCAAAAATAGAAAAAGGTGCCATATTACATCCCAAAAAGAAAAACCTGTGGAACAAAATGCTCATTTAACACTACTGACTGTACCAGAGCAATAACCTTTCCTCACAAATTAGGACAAGAGACACAGAATTGCTCGGGAGCCTCAGTTTTGTCAGTCCTCAAACCCACTCCATCCCTCCGTGACCATGAACCTGCTCCAATGCCCACCTTTCTCCATTGCAAATCTCTCGTCATTGCTTTCTGGGTCCCGAAGGCCATCATTCAGGGAGAAAGCTCCAAAATCAGGAGCGCAACCTATTGCTTTACATAGTGCAAGGGACGTACCCATGCAAGGCGAGAGATTCATTCATTGGCTGTAATAATAATTTGTCCGTCCTTCCACACCAGTGGGTATGTTGTTACTGAGGACAGCAGGGCTGTGCCCATGGCGTGCTGGCCAATGGGCTTCTCCTGGGACGGCTGGGAGAAATTTTGGAGGGTTTTGAAAGCAAGATCATTAGAGGTCCGTTTCACCACTGCCACCTTCAATCGCAAAAATAAGTCTGTAATCACAACTGGTTCATCTGATTGTGGGCATAAATTAAAGCTGGAATTACAGGGAGCAACAAATACTCTGATTTATTGCAACAGGCGATGGTCTTCCTTTATAAAAACTTGAATTTGTGCTGTACAGTGGTTCGACAAAAAGCCTCGGTAAGTCATTCGCTATCCAATAGTTACATTGAGTTATCAAATGAGCAGCCATTACTCAAGGTGACAGTCTCAGCACAACAAGCCCCTGTTGAGAGCACTTGAGTTTATGTCAACATGAAACAGATGAACCTAATGGATATCCGCCTGGATGAATCCAATGCCTGCACGTAGCCACAAGCCCGACTGTACACAGTGGGACAAATCGACCGAGCAGTGCATCCCTCCAACATTACTCACTGCACAGTAAGACTGGCATTTTTCTGCTTTTCTTTAGATAAGCCTGGGATTTTGTTGATTTTTTTTTGGAGGGGGTGAAAAGTAAAAATAACTCCTAATTAACAGCCACCAGCCACATCTGGCAACGCCTCTAGTGTTGGAGGGGGCAGCAACCTTTCAAAAGTGATGGGTGAAAGCTTGGCTTTGATTTTCTCCATCAGGCCTGATCTGCCTGGCATACTGGGGCATGAAGATACCCAAAGGCCTCACTATGCAGCCCACTTTGGGGAAGGAGGAGTCTGTGACCAGTTCTGGTGCAGGTTAGACCACTCTTGGAGGCTATTCTAACCCGAAATCTATAATCTTCCTTAGCTAATTCCATAGACTTGCCTATTTTATCAAACATCTTGAAAGGCAAGTAGTCTAAAGCTGCTAGCTGAGAAAGATCAGGGTTTCCTCCATGGCTCTCTTTCTTGATTGGGAGATATTTCCTTACTGCAAACAGACATTGCCATTCCTGACCTGATCCCAAACTATTTTTGTTAAAAACTGTAGCTGAGCCTCACGGTGCAAAGAGAAGATTCATTCCCTAACCAAGAATAGTAGAGAGCAAATAAAAAGCACATCAGTTATTTTTCTACTGCCAAAGTTACTTCGTTGTCATTTTATATTATACAATTCTCTATATTACATACAGAATTTTTCCTCCTTCTTCTAAAAAAAAGTAATGAAAATCAGTGTCTGAAAGCAGAATATTCATCTTCTGACTTTTTTTACCACAGTTTTGGGGTTTTATATCTTCACTGCATATTAGAAGGGGGAGAAAAAACACAATAAGTAGCTAGTGAGATTGATTCCTGGAGCTGTTATTTAATCTCTGGGGTTTTTTCAGCGCTTAATGCAACATAGCCAGTAGGGAACAGTCACATTTTGTGTTCATTCATCTGAGTAAGGAGAAAAAGCCACTTCCTACTGCCACGCAATCAGCGGGGGATTAGCCAAATTACCACGGTCTGAGTCACCAGGCCCATAACCGCCCTCCATCCCTCTCTGCACAGCCCTTCAAGTGGGGGGATGCTTGGCACGGCTCTGCGTCCCCAGCCTCCACGGTGCCACCACCCCCAGAGCAGGGTTGGGCCAGGGCCAGCCCCGGCCACTGCCAGCTCCCCCGACCCCACCTCCCGCAGAGCCAGGAGGTGGCACGGGGCTGAGAAAGCCCTCCTCACCACGGGCACCAAGGAAACGTCGCCACAGACAAGCCAGAGGAAAATTGCATCTGTCTGGGGTCGTTTATTTGGATTTTTGTTTAAAAGGAATGTGAGGCAGATGGGGAGGGAATAAATCCAACGTGAGAAGCGAACTGGGATAACAAATAAGAAGACAATACTGAGTTCTGTTCTTCAGGCAGCACGTTAATATTCTTATCTAACAATATGTCCCTTTAGTGATAATACACTGGAAACAATTCCAAATCATATTAATATAAATAAGGGGTAGCTGTCACTAGAGCTCAGTTTAAATGACAAAGCTCTCTATTGACGTGAATTCATTAGTATCTTCCTCCCTGGATGTGTATATCTAATTTGCAACTAAATTATTTGGGGAGTTTAAGCTATACATGACCCTGACCCTGACGCTGCAGTACTTTTACCCCCAGAGAGCCAAGGGTGGGAGGGTTGAGGAGCAGGCTCTCTTCTGAACCATTGCCAAACACGGCGGTACAGCAACTTCAGCGCTTGATCAGGCAAAACTCCTTTAAAAGGCAACGGTCGTTTGCAGAGAGAGTAAAGAGGGGGAGATCAGAGCTCCACTGTGCGGCACAGCCACGAAAAATTACACCATGTCTCCCTGGCCAAAGATGGAGAACGCCACTTACACAGACCACAGCAAAATTGGTCGAGTCACCTTCCATCCGTCACAACGTCTGCAGCTTCCTTCTCAGGGCGGGCAAGATGATGATAAATTCGGCGTGAGCGTACTACACTATGTCTTTTTCCTGAGCCGCAAATAAAGCTGCCTGCGGGATCAGCCTCCCCAGGAGCAAACGCCAAGGAGAAATCCAGGGAAAACAAAGGGAGCTGGTTAATTGAGTGGCGCCCACGTCCCTCAACAGAAATGATCCTACAGAATGGAGCGTGCAGTCCCAATCTGGCACTGTTTACAAACACAGTGCAACTGGCATCCCTTCAATAACACCGTAACAGGTGAGCACATGGGTGGGCTGGGGAGGAAATAGCATTTTTATTGACTGACAGATTGCCGTACTACGTTACATTTAACATCCCATTAAAAACGGAGTGAGCCCTACCTTAAATATGGCACTGTGCAAAGGTTAGCAGTGCAACGGTCATTTTATCAAGGTTAAGGCTACCCTGTAAAGCTTTGCTGGAACAGTTATCAATGTTAAATAAATAAATACAAAACATATCTCAAAGCCAGCTTAGCTCTGCCAGGGGAACCCCTAGAGTTGGTACAGATAGGCTTTTATCAGCTTGATTGGGCTGTTTGAGGAAATAGCATAACAAAAGGGGCATCCGTATCCGCACCTTTACCGCGGGGCTCAGCAGACACAGAGGCCAGCACAGCTGCTGCAGCAGCCCCGCTCCCAGCGTGAATCACCCCCGACGCGAGCTGTATGATCACGCGTGTCTGGATGTACAGGTCCTGGCTCTCAAGCCACAGTTCCAGCCGTGGCCACAGCCTTTGACCGGTTCTGGGGCACCCGCCACCCCCAGCAGCTCCTGACAGTGGTGACAGTCACCCCACTGCCCCCTGCCACCTCCCCCCACTCCTCTGCACTTCTGGCCTGCCCAAAATCAGATTGACAAAGTACAAAATGGATAAAAAGTTATTATGCGTGTAAAAGTTTGACACTTCAGCACTGATGATTTTGCAGTGATCTGAATTACATCTCTGCTAATTATGCATTTAGTTTTCCTCACTCTGACAATTTCATGACTGGCATTTCTCTGTCCCTGGTTTCTGCACTGAGCTGCCATCTCTAAAGCAACCAGTGCTCAAGTACTCATAGAATACCAAGTACTCATCAAATACCATAGAAAGTAACTGTTCTGTGTTGCCAAAAACAAGGTCTGAAGACAACCCCACGAAAGATTATATCACTTAAAGACCTTCAAGGGATATTGTGGAAAGACCAGGCTGGATGGGGCTTTGAGCAGCCTGGTCTAGTGGGAGGTGTCCCTGCCCACGGCAGGGGGATGGGATCTAGATGATCTTTAAGGTCCCTTCCAACCCAAACCATTCTATGATTCTATGAATAGCCAGGTAAGTCTGGATGGGATGACCTTCCTGACTCGCAAAAATTTTTCACAGGTTTTGGGTATGGTTTTCTTTTTCCTTGCATCCTGTGAAAAGGGATTTGGGAAAAAAAAATAGTAGATAATATATTTCTCAAAAATATCTACTATACCAATACCATGTATCCCAAATGAGAAAGATGGGAGTTGAGTTAAATCCCCCCTGTGCCTCTTTCAGACTGGGAACTTCCCTTCGAAAACCCATTCCCTCTGAGAAACACATTTCATAAATAAGTCCAAAAAAAAATTCATCAGGCACTCTAACTTACCTCTGACATAAAATTTCTACTCTGGACTATCAGACAAGGAGCAAAATGATAACAACTCACATTTAGGTTAGAAACACGTATATTTAAGATAATCTTTTGTTGAAAGCAGAGCCAGCCCTGAGTGCAGACAGCCCCGACCATTTCATCACCTGCCTGTCCTCACGCCTGTGCGAAGGGGGATATCCTAAACCTGCCTGTTCCCATCCCCCAAACAACAGCACAAGAATGAAGCTCTTAGGATTTCTTGAGTCTCAACCTCCCCTCCCATGTCACTTGTGCCTTCCCTGGAGTCAGGATCTGGCCGTTCCTCCCCAGACCAACAACGCTGGGGTCAGCTTCTGGTGCTGAGAGGCTCCGAGCCAGCTCTGCGGTTACGTTGGCTCAGACCTAACTGACCAGGTGGAGCTCAAATCTCCCAAGGAGACTCACTGAAACAGTAAATAATGAGAAACTGGAGACATTTCTCCTACTTGTTACACCAGCAGCATGTGCACAGGCCCTGCATATGCTGAAAAGCGATGAGGAAACATCTGCAGAGTATTCACACGTATGTCACTCCACCTTTTTAGACACCACAAGCTACCAGTGCTAGCAAAAGCTTTACAATCTCCCCAGGGTTCATAAACCTGAGGGCCTATATAACTCTCAGTATCCCTTAAAATCTGCTGTACGTGAGGACAGGCCCAGCACAGTGTTTCTTTCATTGACTACATGTTACAGAGTGCCATAAGACTCCTTGGATGGAGCACAGTTGGGAATGCATTTTGGAGAAGCAAATATATTACCACTAATTATGACACTGGTCATGAACAAGGGCAGAGAACGCCAATGTTTGGATGACTAACAAAAACATATTTACTACACATGGACACCCTTGTTCAGTTATAGCCAGTCGTTTCCCAAGTACTTCTGAGCTTGGGGCTTTGATAGCGAATGGACGAATGGAGAGTGGGACTGGAAAATAGCCCACCACCTGGGAAGCTGCAGAATGCACTGATATTTCTTACAGGGGAGAGAAATGCTTTCTTGGCTTCTCCTTCAACAGAGCTAAATCTGGTGGGAGGAAACAGCAGAAGGACCCTGCCCCAGGTGTTGCGCTGTGCCGTGCAGCTCACCCTCCATCCACGGTCACGGTCGCTGTTGGTTTTTAGAAGCCTGCTCACTCTTGCAGAAATAGGCTGCTCCCATTAAAAAAAAAAAAACAAAAACAAAAAAAACCTCTAATGCATAGAACAGATGGAAAGCATGAAATTATGCACGGAAAAGTGATAGGAGGATAACCAAAAAGTGGCTTTCCGGTTATTAATTTCTTCCAAAGTCTGAAGAAAAGTTAACCTATAATATTCCTGCAGTCGCTTCAGCCAGATCACACTCTTAAAATTCCTGGAAATTATAATTTTCAAAACAGCTTTTAAAGGCTACACGGGATTCCAGACTTTTTTTTAGTCATGAGACAGAATAATCGGCAGATCACAACAGAAAAGGCTAGAAGGAGCCAAAACCCACTGAAGTTGAAAGATACCTCCAAAAGCTCCAGTAGGATTTGGTCCAGCGTGTGCCTCGTACTCTTACCGTCCTAAAGTCTGCTGGCAACGGCATAGTACAATTTCTCTTTTTTCATAGTGAGAGTCACATAAATTGATAAATGCTGCCTCATTTGATAGCCGGGTGCTTAGTCCCGGGCTCTAATAACACTCTGCAAACCGATGACTGATTAATTGACAGGCATTTTTGGGATATCTAGTGATGACTATCAACAACAAAGTGAAATGTCAGCAAGCGAGTGAAATATATTGCAAGGCTTACATGGATTATGAGTAGTTGTATTATCAAACAAGAGAACAAAGTCAAGGGATAAGCAAGTGTAGAATCAGAGCATCCAGCAGGAGAGTGATAATTAAGTCCAGGGAGATAACTTTATAAACGTAGATTTAACAGCTTTACTCAGTTTCTCATCTTTTCTTGTATAACCAGTAGGTTTATTCTGAGATCGTGTTAGTAATCAACTCGAGTCGAAGTGGCAACGTGAGTAGAAAAGGGGCTGCACAGAGGAATCGTTAGGTTGAAGAAAAGCAAAATTACAATTTCCCTGCTGCCTGCTAATGACTTAACGACCTCAAATGTGATCCATAGGGGGCTGGGAAAGGAAGCTGTCTTTTGAAATTCAAGCAGGAGTTTCATATCTGTTATGCTAATTTCCAGACACTAATGTGACCAATTTTATATATAAACAACAATTTCATCTGTCATTTTTGGCTCAAGTTGCAATCCTTTTCAGTAAAAAAATACCAGCAAGCAAGTAATAATTTCCCTTAGGCTAGAATTGTGACCTTGGTGCCATCCAGAGAACAAGTCGTGTTAATCTCACAGCTGCAATGCCATGAAAACAAACACATCTGTTTATGAAGTCGCCTGTTCTTACGTACCCGTTACTGGGTGCATCATATGCACCATCTTACATTTATAATGTGGCTGGCCAGAAAAGAGAAAAATTTGCTTAACAAAATGGTTCATATTTCACCCCCGAGTTTTGCCCGTTGTAAAGATGAGCTGGAACAACTGTGCATGGCTTTGGGAAGGGACAGGAGAAAAACTCGGTGTTAAGATAATTGCTGGGGATATCCACTGTTAAATCACCGTTCCCTGAGGTGCCTGGTTTCCCAGCAGTTCCCCAGCCATGACACTGTGCGATCAATATCCCCCTCTGCACATATAAATAAAATGAGCGGCTTCCAATTTGCAGCCTCTGGAGCAGCTTAAGGAGGACAAAGAGTGATTTTCATAGAATGGTTTGGGTTAGAAGAGACCTTAAAGACCATCTAGTTCCAGCCCCCCTGCCATGGGCAGGGACACCTCCCACTAGACCAGGCTGCTCAAAGCCCCATCCAGCCTGGCCTTGAACACTTCCAGGGATGGGGCATCCACAGCTTCTCTGGGCAACCTGTTCCAGTGCCTCACCACCCTCACAGTAAAGAATTTCTTCCTAATATCTAATCTAAATCTTCCTTTTTTCAGTTTAAAACTGTCACCCCTCATCCTATTGTTCCACTCCCTGATAAAGAGTCCCTCCCCATCTCTCCTGTAGGCCCCCTTTAGGTACTGGAAGGCCGCTATAAGTTCTCCCCAGAGCCTTCTCTTCTCCAGGCTGAATGACCCCAGCTCTCTCAGCCTGTCCTCACAGCAGAGGTGCTCCAGCCCATTTTAAGTTGTCTAAGAAAGAAGATTACAAAAGCAAGCTCCTACACTCCACATACGGTGGGTGTGGTGTTTTTTGATGTCCACAAACTGAAATTCTCTAAATGAAGTCTTAAACAGGCTAACGGGAGTGGTAATCACCAAAATCATGAGGCTTGACCTGTGGTTTCATAACACCAGCGCAAGTGCCACCGCCATCAAGGCTCTCAAGCTTTTTGCTGCACACACAAAGCCAGAACCTGAGGAGCCTTTCTAACAGGCACCTCCTTGAAACATTTGCCTAAAACTTTTAATTTCAACAGATTTGAGAATTTCCCTATATGAAAAACTTTCTAATCACCTGTAATAAACACACGCATACACAGTTTGCAAAGCACTTCAATCCTTGCATTTTGTAAGCTTAGAATCAACAATTCAACCAGAAAATTGAAAAAAGCTTCAGTATAGTGAGAGATTATAACCGAACTGTCATAAATTATTATGAGAAAAATACATATATTCTTTTTAAACATTGTAAAGTCTGATTTCACATTTAAGCAATTGTTTCATTGTAACAGCACTTAAATACCTATAATTACATGTTGGTTTCTATTGTTCAGAACATTTTATATGCACACGCAAGGCAAACACTCAGATATAAATCCCAGGCGGTGATTATTCTTAATAGTGCAATTATTTTCTCATCGTAATCGCTGGGGTACAATTCCTGTTAAACTATTCAGCATTCCTTGAGAAAGTTAAGTAAAAATCAATCTGACTTACTTTAAGGTAAGGGCTTCCCAGCTCTGCTCTCTCCCCCTTCTCTGCTCAAATAAATATAAACGTGTATTAGCCATGGGGAGAATCAATGAAATTATATTAAAGTTGCAATTCAGCCAAGTGTCTGCAAATCCAACTAATTATTTATATTTTGAGTCTTGTTGATGCTGTTGTTACTGAAAAGCTCAGCAGCCCATCTCTCCAACGTAAACAATATCTGAGGCTTTTACACCTCCATTTCATTAAAGTTGAAACATTTTTGTGGCCTAGTTAAGTGGTTTACGTAGTTTCCTAATTATTTACTGGAAACTGTGAAAACAGGTTTGGTCTCCTGAAATGCCATTTATAAAGTAGCCCGTTTTCAATAGGTGCCAATAGCCCAGTACACGTGCTGTATAAAAAGATTTGGATGTTTGGACCTTATAAAATCATAACTGACTGTTTACGGCCTGTAGAGCTTCTCTGAAGAGCGGGTCCCTACAGATCCCACACAGCTCGTCCCGCTCCAGGGAGCTGCGTCAAAGAACACCAAAAAACATCCTTCTCCCTTTCCAGGAGTAAGAAAGCAATTAGCCCAATGTTGTTAAACCCTGACAGGAACGAGGAAAGCCTGCCCGAAGACTGTAGGGCAATGAATTTCAACCCGTAATATGACAAACACTGTTGCAAATATTTCAAAATCGATTTGAATCCACAAGGATGAATTCGCCACAAAGACCTGCCCTCCCACGGTCACTGAACACCCTGCGACATTTATCAGAGAAGTGCAGGTAGCGACCTCACTTCTGCTTGGCAGATTACATTCTGCCTCCACGAACTCACCTTTAAAATTTCAAATGGATTGCACATTATTCATTTCCTGTTTCAAAATGTCCGTTATTAGCAAAAATGACATTTCGGCAGAGAGAGAGAAACGATTTCAATGTAATCTGCAAATCAATTTGTAAGGATTTCAGCAAAGCAATTAGGGGAAATTCGGGACTACAAACACTGTGTAATGTGAGATTTCATCTTGACTGATAGACCTGTCAGGATTTCCATCCAAAAATACAGCTGCGTTTCCCTCCTCTCCACCCCACCCTTCCATGAGTTATATCTGAAAGTTTTGTTCTTCCCCGTATTTATTACTGGCGCCTTGGCACTTTATCCAATTTTAATCCATTTTAAACCTCCTGTTGTCCCACTGAGCAGAACAGATGCCAGGCAGGACTGGAGAAAAAGGACAAATTGATGCCATATCTACAGTGCTCAGGAACCACTAAAGAGAAATGCAAACCCAATTAAACCTCTAAAATGTACTGGGTGCTCGTTGGACAGGAGAAAGCAAGACTGACCGAAGCTGAGCTTGGGTACATCATGCGGTCTGCAAGATGACAACCAGTCTCAACATTTCCTAACAAAATAGGCAAAATGCAGGATCACAAGTTACAAGGTCTATCAGAAGGCTCCGGGGCGTCATTTTAGGAAGTTATATGTCTGCTTTTTTTTTTTTTTTGAGCTTTTTTCCCCTGTCTTTCCCTCTAAATGCAGTGAATTCATAGCTGTGTTCCAGTTTCTTTTGAACTACGTACCAGAGACATCATAAATAACAACCTTGCTGCCATCTCATTAAGAACCAGAAATTTTCCAGCCATTAAGAAACTGAATTCCCTTCACATTTGCAGGTTGTGCTGTCTCACTGGCAGCTCTCTCTGTAAGGTTCCCTGACATCGCAAGCTTAGTGCAAATCAAATCAAAACCTTAATTCCTCCTCTGTCTTCTCCCCCATTTCTTTTAGAAGTGTCACATCCACAACGCTCTATTTTTCACCTCATGTCTCAAGGGTCATCTCCAGTTCCTCCTTCCCTCTCTTTCCATGTCAGTCAAACCTGTTACCTGTTAAGATCTATTGTTTTTCTTTTCCTCCTTGGAGGCAGTCATGTCCCAGTTTGATTACTGCACTTTTCCTTCTGGGCCCCTTCTTCACTATATTTTTTTCTAGTCCATACAAAACCAGTCTTCCTTTCTGCCTTGCAAATCCCCTCAAACCTAACTGGTGGGCTAGTTTAGTTAGTTAAACTAAACTTAGTTTAAGTAATTAAATCTTTTGTGTATATATATATATAAAATGTCTTAGGAGAAGCTGGCATCCACACACCAATCCTAGCTCTTGTTGTGATCTGCTTGTCCTTGTGCCGTCTTGCTAGGGTGGGAAAGAAATTCATATTTAACCAACTTTCAGTGCTTTTGTGTTGGAAACATTAAAAAACAAACAGCTGAGCTGGTCAAAAGCAACCAGCTGGGACTCTCTTCTCTAAGCTTCAGACACCGTCATGCCGGCTGCGCTGGGAGGGAACACAAGCACGGATAAACAGAACCTTCAAAATAATTAGATACCCACAACACTGCAAATAACGTAAATAGGGAGTGGGATGGAGCTGCTCATGACAGATTTTTTCATGGCTGGTCTGAACTGACTATTAGAACAAACAACAGAGCAGAAGAGCGAACTCAAGGCAAGAGCAGCCCGCACCACCCATGCAGTCAGATGGAAGTTTTCGTTTCTTACTTTACGTACACCATGTTGCTGTCCTTCCACAAGGGCAGTACACGGCCCCTAGCAGACAAGCAGAGGATACGCCGTGATAGGGGAGTGGGAACCGTTCCGGGTGAGCTGCCAGAAAGTAATACCAAATGGCAGGTGGAAATCCAGCATCCCAGAAATCCAAAACATTACAGAATTAGCAACTAGGATTGCCCCAGACATCCGGAACGTTTAGCATCAGGATGCTAAAGAAGCCACCTGGAATATTTGTTATAATCCAAAGTTATTGCTCATAACTTTCCACATCCAGTACCTAGAAAGAGAACTTTTATCATTACTCATCGTCATTGCAGGCAAGCTTGGAGAATCCAGCTGAGACAATCCTCTCAATATACACTACACAAATTAGGAGATACAATCCACATGGTATAGACTGATATAAATGGGATAGAGCTGGGGTTAAGGAGGACGAAGCAGGTAGGCAATTTGCCACAGATCACCAGAGAAAACCATGGCCACATCTCAAACTGAATATAAACTCTCCCAGGCTTTGCAGCATGGTCTTTGAGTGGCAAGAAAGGTAACGTTCAGTGGGGCAGAGCTAATGGCAGCGACAGGGTTGTACCTGCTAAGCCAGCATGAATCTGGTATGTTTATTAAGAAGGGAAAATGAATGCATTTCGCTCACTCTTGTCCCAACATTTCCAGCATGTCCCCGCACCAGGGCTTCTCTGCCCACCGCTGGCACACAGGAGGTCATGGCTCCGTTAGTCACTTCCCGTTCCCCCACCTCGTAGGAAGGTGGTCTCATGGAATCATAGAATTGTCTAGGTTAGAAGGGACCTTTAGGATCGAGTCCAACCATTGACCTAACACTGCCAACACCACCACTAAACCACGTCCCTAAGCACCATGTCTACACGTCTTTTAAATACCTCCAGTGCCTCAACCACTTCCCTGGGCAGCCTGTTCCAATGCTTGATAACCCTTTCGGTGCAAAAATTTTTCCTAATATCTGATCTAAACCTCTCCTGCTGCAACTTGAGGCCATTTCCTCTTGTCCTAGCGCCTGTTATTTGGGAGAAGAGACAGACCCCCACCTCCCTACAACCTCCTTTCAGGCAGTTGTAGAGAGCGATAATGTCTCCCCTCAGCCTCCTTTTCTCCAGACTAAACAACCCCAGCTCCCTCAGCCGCTCCTCATAAGACTTGTTCTCCAGATCCCTCACCAGCTTCGTTGCCCTTCTCTGGACCTGCTCCAGCACCTCAATGTCTTTCTTGTAGTGAAGGGCCCAAAATTGGACACAGTACTTGAGGTGCAGCCTCACTAGTGCTGAGTATTCTCTTCTCCCTTTGGACAGACCTGCAAGCAACGCTCCTTTATTTGTAATAATGTCAAGCTCTTCCTAAAATTTGTCACTTCAGAGGAAAAACAGGCATATGAAAAACATTGTAAAATTAGCAGCTTTCCCTACACAACCAAACCCATGATCTCCAGCAAGCAGAGGCCTTCATTTTTCACTTGCTCCTGTTATGCAGAAAATATCATGTAATTCAAGTTTGGGAGGAAATAAGAGCAAAACACGGCTGCTTGCATCAGAAGCTGTCCCCTGCCCACCACCAACATGATGTGGGCAGTTGTGTAGCCCTGCCTTCATGTGTCCACCTCCCTCTGAGTTCAAGCTCATCAAGAAGAGGGCTGTGAGTTTTCTCAAAGCATCATAGGGAGATGAAGAGGTTAATGGATCAGGAAAAGCCAGTGTCAGCAGTGAAATCTGTTACTGCACCTGCATCATTTCAGAGCTTTTAGACAGCAAATTGTATTTGCACCCTTCCCCACAACTTCCCAGGGAGAACACACTATTTTAGAGGTCAATTGTGGATGCCCCATCCCTGGAAGTGTTCAAGGCCAGGCTGGATGGGGCTTTGAGCAGCCTGGTCTAGTGGGAGGTGTCCCTGCCCAGGGCAGGGGGGCTGGAACTAGATGATCTTTAAGGTCCCTTCCAAACCAAACCATTCTACGACCAGAGAAGTCTAGATATAGGCTCAGACCAACAAAACTTCACTGCAAATGGATAGAGGGGTTTGCAATCAGGTTGAAATTCTGGAAATATTTGGCCTTAGGCTCACATCTGGCTTTAAACTCTGGCAGTTTCTCGTAAGCAGGCAAGACAACGTTTTTCTCGTCATATCTTAACGGTCTTCCCATCATCTCCCAGGCAAAACCCTATTCCACCTACCTCTGACGATATTCCACCTAGCTCTGATGGGATGTGAGCCCTCTTTACTTGGCAGGATTACCCACCTAGCCCCCATTTACCATGCTTCACCATGCAAGCTGAGTGCTGTGCCTGCTTACACAGCCTGAAGACGTGACTCCACAGATTTTCATTATTCTCTTTGCAAGCCATTCTGTATCCTTTTGTAACGGAGGTAGGTGAAACTGTTTTCCCCCTCCAAGCCCCAGAGTATTTTAATTTTTTAAACATTGAGTAAAACAAATTTAAAAAAATCATGTTTAGTGACTGCTTTTACCTATACTTATGCCTAAGTAGCAGATTAATGAGAAATTTGTATGTCAGAACACAGAAGTAGAAGGTTTTGCTCGCAATCTGTTGTGAAAAAGCATTTATTTCTGACTGTATTGAGCCACATCTGTGGCTCACCGTGCAACCTGACAGCTGCCACTAGTGGTGTGACCTCCTGAGCGATCCTCGTTAGTACAGCTTCTTACCCTATCATTTAAGAAAAAGAAATGTCTACAGAATAGCTCCCAAATGTGCGCCTTTCCCTACAACTAAAATTCAAGGGATGAGGCAAAAGACAGAACATCTGGCAGAGAATGGTATATTTTGTGCGCTCATCAGTGGTGAAGAGCAAATAAAACGTGTTCTGGAAATAGAAAAATGACTTCTTCCAAATCAGGCGAGACGATAAGAATATACGCCTGCTCTGAAAAGGAAAAGCAAGTGACTGGCTGCATGCAAAGTCAAATTGCTCCAGTCAAAGGCAAGGTACCTCCCCAGGCTGGATGCTGCTCAGCAGGCAGAGGAAGCGCTCCCTCTGCCACAACAGCTGGGGGTCCTGGAGAAGGGAAACGCCTTCCCTCCAGGATAGACTTCGGGCGTTATTTAAGGGAGTAAGGTCAAAAAAATATTTTGCCTTTTTGACTTTCTTGTTGCGTATCTTTTTAGGCTCTTCGATGCTGTGTCCTTGAACTGAAAGCTCAGAAAGCAACTGCAGGAAACTGAATTTTTACTCTTCTCCAGTCTTTTGTCAGGAACAAAAGCATTTGCTTACTGAAATACCTGTGGAGAAACACAAAGCAACACTTCAATCACCCATTCCAAATCAGAAACACAAGGTAAAGGCCAAACAACTGGGAGCCTGCTCAAGGATCATAAATTTCCTTATGAAACTCCATTCCTCTAAAAAGTTTCTGTTCCTGAAAGTACTATTAAAAAAATGAAAAAATTAAATGGTCCCCCCTTTGAAGCAAACTCTGGAATGGCAGAAAGAAATTAATTAAAGTGACCAGAGTACTGTTTTGAGCGTGTTTTCAGTGGTCATGAAATGTATTGAACTTATTCAACTGACAGCTCTGAAAAGTAAAACCTTCTATTGCTAGGAAGAGCTGAACGGGAGACAGAAAATGCTTCTTGCTTAGCTCCAGGCATGTCTCTTTAACCCTAACATGTTCGGGGAACATACTTAGAGGGGAGAAGACAGTTCAGTCATCATGTCAGAAATTAATCAAGTATCCAAGCATCCATTTTGGATATCCAAGTATCCCAAAATCATTTGCCATAAATGATTAGGTTGCGTTTAAACTGTTAACAGGAACAGGAGTTTTCTCATTCTGTAGTCAACCAAATCTGCCAAGCAAAAGAAATTTTTGTCGCTTTGTTTGGCTGTATAATAAATTGCATATTACAATTTGTGAATAGTTACTTATGATTATAAAATAATAATTAAAATATGAAATAGACCAGTTTTATGGCATCAATCCAAAATCATTTGCTGCAGCACATAAGCTAGGGTATGAAAATTGCTGAAGCCAGAGTTTTGCTCCGGCTGTAAAATCACAAGACTAGAATACAAAACACAGCGTTCAAATACAAAGACGTTTATGAACCTTAAATACCTGTGTTTAGAGACTATGAGATCTGTGATGCTCAGAACAAGAGAAAGGTCTTACAAAGTATACACAATCTTATTCTTTGGTTGATTAGAAATTATAAACATAGTTTGTATTTGGAGCATTTCATCTCATCTTCAAGATCTCTCATAGAGGAGTACGGAGATAAAACATGGGGCTCGCTTTGGCTTTCACAACACGGAAATCAATCAAGTATCTATACACAGTCCAAAGGGACGATAAATCGTGTTTGTCACAGCTACAACCAATTTTCTGCAAACAAGAGATGTAACAATTTACAGAACCTCAGATGCCCTATATTTATCCTTTCTCTGAGAGCTAGAAGTGAAGACAGAATCCACCCCTCTTTTTTTTTTTTTTTTTTTTTTTTAATGAGCATCTTTTTTAATAGATCTCTTTTTTTTTAGTGGTAGATTTCTTACTGCAGCTGAACCTTTTGCTTGAGGCAGAAGATGTTTGAAACATTTGAAACAGAGCACTCTGCGCTCCATGGAGTGACCTAGATTATACTTCATGTAAATGAAGTTATTATATTAATCTCAACATTCATCACGAGGTATGACAAAGTTTAAAATGGCTTAGATTTGTTATGAAAAACAATATTATGAAAAATCCTTCCTATTATACGTGTTTAAATTACTACCTCCTTCTACATATATATTCTAGTTACAAGACATGTTTTCTTTGTTGGTAAATATTAGAACAATATGAGAGAATAAATTAGAAAAAAATGTGTGCTGCTGCGAACTCTTAGTTGCAGAATTAACTTGCTTCCACTGCATTGCCTAGATAATTCACTCATCTATATACCCTAATAAATATTCACGCAGGTCAGTCTCAAGCACAGATCCGTATGGGGCCGATGTTTCTGGAGCCGAGAAAACACGAGAGTCATTTTCCCTGCATTGTGTCCCGCCACCTTTGGTTACGCCCGGCCGAAATTACCCGGTACCCAATTAGAGCCCAGTTAGCTGGCAGCAGCCTTCATTGCAGGTTCGAGGAGAGACGTGAACTCCTGCTTCTGTGTGCGTAGGGAGACTCATTAGCCGCATTGCAACAGTGACCAAGCAAGTCTCTGGAGCACCGGGACCGAAAACACAACTTGAAGGCTGAGCTAGAAATAAACCACATACAAAAAAGACCTAGGAAGAAGAAATACCAGAGGGGTAGAAGAACATCCATGCGCAGGAATATTGAACACAGGAGGACTCTCCAGTTTAGGAAAGCAATAACTGAAGAAGGACAGCTAGGACCTGGTATATTGAGAAGGTGAAAACAACAGTTAGTTGCTGTTTCTCATCATACAACATAATGATACGATCAGGCATCGAGCTTAAAATAACAGAAAGGAAGTGGTTTTTTTCCCATAATACATAATCACATCATGGGAACTACTGTTACACAAGCAAGTCAAGGTGAAAAACATAAATTACTTCAAAAACTGTTTTAAAAATTCATGGACTGCCCAGAGAAGGATCATTGCCCGCTTGTTCTCTTCCTTTTCCTGAGCATCCGGCCAGTTACAGCTGCCAGGGATGAGATATGGACTAGGAAGCTACAGGACTCACTCACTCAGCTTCATTAGGTAGAAAGCACTCATCTCAATTCAAAATGCCTAGGGAGCTCAAAGCAGCAGCAATAACAATGAGAATTTAAGATTTGCCTATCAGAACAAATAATATACTGAATAGGCAATAAGTATGTATCAAGCTTGTTATTGCCGTTCTATGCTCTGAGAATTAGAGCTGGGATTGAGACATGGCAAACAGCTCCAGTATTTCTCACCTGAATTACAGAGCTTCTTTCAAACAGAAGGTCTTTCAAAACAGAAGGAATCATCACTAGTTTGCGTGCCTAATATTTAGTTATTTTTATTTGGATTGAAAAAAGCAAAGAAATCCAGGCTCCAGATGCCCTTGTGATGCCCATAAATGCAATTTAGTGCACCGAAACCCAATACATTGAAATAATCTTTATAAATAATTATGAACTGACACTTAAGAGCTAACATAGCTGAAATGACAAATTAGGAATGTCATCTCATGATATGCGTTAGCCCAGTGTCACTCAAAGCCAATGTATTTTTACTCATATCAAATTAGAATTGCCAGCTACTGTGGATGTTTTTCCCTGAACAAGGCAGAGCTGAGAGTTCTGCAAAGAGAAACATGACGCTAAAGCATTTCTTTTGGAGTAATGCACAAGCCATCCGCGTGTGCCAGTAATGTTGGATATGGCAGAAGGGCTGCTGTATGTCAAAATCCTCACATGACAGAAGCTTATCTTTGGGAAACAAAAACATAAAGGCTAATAAAAAGGTCTTTCATAAGCTGGCAAAAAGATGACAAGGGTGACTGCAGGAGACTTGGACGACAACAAAAGAAATAACCGTGCTGTTCTTCAGAAGTCCCAGGGACTGGGGTAGAGCTTTCTGGGCTCTTGAGAAGAGCAACACGACGAATTAGAGGTCTTGTCAGACACCAAAGCATCCTTCTCATGTAGGTGTATGTGAAACAGAAATGCAGTACATGGAGCAGTAGGTATGGAATGATCCTTTGGGGGAAAAAAAAAAAAATAAAATAATTCTCACCTGGTTCTACTTTTTGTTCCATCAGTGGTCAATATTTGCTGCTGGCTCTGCCTCCTTCTCAGCTAATCATCTTAAACGCCTCCTTTCTCCTTTCTTCAGGCAGGCCTCACTGAATCTGCCTTGGTTTTGCAGATGCAGAAACGTTCATGCAGCTTTCCCAGGCAGTGGGTTTTGAACTGCTGTCACTCGTGGGCTTCTAATTCAACATAAGGAGTGACCGGATCAGCAACAGGGACAACAGTTACTCTCCTTTAGCCACGGCTCGGACATTGCTAATTGAAATCAAGTCTATGAAATGATACCATGCCCGACAGACCCAAGCTGTTGGATCTATTTTCATTTACGTGCGTCAGTGAAACCTTAAAATGAATGTCCTTAAGGTTGTTATCACCAGCTGGAAAGGTGCAAACAGTTTGCATTTCAGCCCACTCGCCTGCCTAAAACCCAGAAGCATCCAGCTGGTTTCAAGGAACAGCCGGGATTCCCCTGCCTTTTGTTATGGCTGCAATGGCACATCATCAACGCAAAAGGAAGAGCCAGCAAGTGAGGGCCCCTATTCAAACAGGAGCTTCTGCATCGTCAAAGATCCTGAAAAGTCTGTGGACAGCAAGAGAACTCAGACAGTAAGGGAGGCACAGACCAGCTCAGGGTTATTTAGCATGTAATTTGATTTCATGTGTTTTCCTGCTTTGTATTCATTGATTTCAAATCCTTCCCCAGTGCCCATTTCTGCCACAATAGCGATGGTAAATTGCCAGCTCATATTGGATAGGCAAGTGGCCAGCTGAGACTACGGACATAATTAACGTGTCGATTTTAACATACACCCCCCAAACCTTCAATTTATACAACAACATATCTATGTAAGAACACCTTCTGGTCACAGTCCTTTCCTTTTTTTTTTTTTTTTTATCATCTGCCCCTCATATTTGTTACATTCACTCATCACAACATCTCATAATTTAAAATTGTAAGCTGTTGAGGGCAAAAAGCCCACATTCTGTCTTGCTCTATTCTTGTGCAATGAGACCAATGCAGCCCTCTTTCTTAGCTCACTACTCCGCAACAGTTCACCCATGCAGAAAATAAACATATTGATGCTTTTATCCCTCCCTTCCCTCTTCCAAAGCCATTCTGTGACCCCAAGGACCAGGCTGGGCTCCTTTCAGTGCTGCCAACTGCTCTGAATGGTGACCAACAGCAGGAGCGACTGCCAACAGAAACCTCACGCTCCTTTCTTCGCCCTTGGGAAGTTAAGATTTTACCACTCGCTTACAAACATCCCACAGAGGCTGGTTTGGAAGTGTATGTTGATTAGACTTCAGTCTTCACCTGGCAGAACAAACAGATTCAGAGTAACCCAAGGCTTTAATCGTTTTCCCTCTGCAGGCACAATCTGGCTGTAGAGCTAATTCATGCGGTAGATTCTGCTCAGTGAAGCACTGCAAATTACTCACACAAGCAAAAAACCACTTCCAGAGAGTAGATTCAGGTTAAGCATCATTCAAGGGTTTGCATGCAAGGCTCTCACCACACTGAACCACAAAGACATTAACACCACGATACATTGAAAAGATACACCAAAGGCATTTATTTATTTAGAGAGGAGACAATTTTTCATTCCCAAAACAATCATTCAGCGACAGTTGAAAATTAAAACTCTTCAAAAGCACCCCAGAATAGCACGTGGTGGTGATGTCTGTTTAAATATTAAATTAAATTTAATATTTAATTAAAATATTTAGACATCCAGAATTGAAAGGAATGCCAACAACCTTCAACTTACTGGTAGAGAGGAAGTAAGATACTTCTAGTATATTTCTACCATTTAATTTTAGTTCAAACAATTAAAAACATTAGTCCCAATGAACTTATCTCCTTGTGCAGCTATACACTGAGCATTCCACTTCATGTAAGATCTCTGAGCTTTCTAAGCAGCTGGTCAAGGTACCCTGCACAGTCCTCCTGCCTGGCAGAGCGGAATTCATAATCCTCATCTGAAAGAAGTCACAAAGAACAAAGACTTTAGGCTGCTACTATGAATCGCAGCTCTGTGAAGACATCAGTTGGTGCCAATTGCAGTATAAATCTTGCTCAGTAAAGTAGAAAAGGTCTGTATAATGTCAGCTTAACAATGTCTGACAAAAATGGTCTTTCCTAAAGCTTGGGATGCACTCATTTAGACGTCTTCTTCCAGGTTTATGGACAACATCAGGTCTTAGCAATTAAATGTTCTTTGTAGTTACGATGATTAAGAAGGTGACAACTGAACAAATAACACTATATATAAGGGTACTGCTTTCTTTTCTGTTTTAAGATATTGTTCTTGCAGGCTACAGAAACACTCCTCAGGTAATTTTTGTTAGAGAAAATGGTTCTTGCACCCATCCTCAATGAGGAAGAATAGCGACTTGGACAGGTTTAGGTCTACTAACATGAAGGGAAAAAAAGTAACTTATTGGGAACAAACTTCATCGCTGGCAGTAAGCTCCAACTGACTTTAAGAAATTTTAATAAGAGACTATCATTACAAAATGCAGCATTTTTCCAAACAGTTTAAATGTGATTAAAAGCATTTTAAAAAAATTCCTTTTTTTTTTTTTTTAACATTACCCAGAAATACTGGATCGCTACAGCTGAAGAGTGGAAGTAAAATTTCTGAAACAGCACTAAATTCTAATAAGGAGAAAGGATTTCTGGAGTTTGTTACATGTTGAAAAATTAGATCAAGTACTAACTAGCCTTTAGAGAAACTAGATCTGAACTGAGAACCGAGAGTGTTGGTGGCTGGGATTACTGCAGAGATTTGAGCAGCTTTCCTGGAGAAATGGGTTTAGTGTGTTTCAAATTCTACACAACAGAAAATGTAATAAGTATTGAACCTACCATGTAATGAAATCATCATGTGGGAAGAACATTGCTTGCAAAAATAGGCAAGGTCTGTTACCACTACAGCTATTGTTTTTTCAGACATAAAAACCATTTATCAAAAGCACTTTAGCAGAAGCAGTTTTACAGCTGTCTTACATACTTAAGTAGTGTTGGACAGGTGAACTTCTTTAAAATAATTTTCAGCTACCTACAGGAAACAAGTGGCTCCTCTCTCCTCTGCCATCAAACTTGATACACCTTAAACATCAGATAAAACAAAATGCAGGCCTTTCAAATCCCCAGGAGAATACCCTAACGGCGTGATATAAAATACCAGCTCTACTGAAGAGCTGCCACCCACCACACAGTGGCTGGTGCTCAACTGAATGCCATTCACGTGTTAGGTGACTTGGGCTTTAGAGGAATGGATGGGATCTAGGTGACCCAAACCTGCATTCAGACACCTGTTTAGCTCAGCGGGACACAGGAGGCTCCAGCCACGCTCAGACATTGAGGAAACTTTAAAACTGAAAAGGAACATACACTTATGTCAAGCACCAAAACCATCTGTCTAAATTTAGTGTCAAGGTACACAAATAGGAAGCTGATTTCCCTCAGCTCCTCATAGAATCATAGAATCTTCATGGTTGGAAAGGACCTTTGAGATCATCGAGTCCAACCAAACAACCTACAATCTCTGCCACTAGAGCATGCCCTGAAGTGCCACATCTCGACGTTTCTTAAACGCTTCTAGGGATGGTGACTCAACCACCTCCCTGGGCAGGCTGTTCCAGTGCCTGACCACTCTTTCAGTAAAGTAATTCTTCCTAATATCTAATCTAAACCTCCCCTGCTGCAGCTTCAGACCATTTCGTCTGGTCCTGTCCTTATTCACCTGGGAGAAGAGGCCAACACCCACCTCTCTCCAACCTCCTTTCAGGTAGTTGTAGAGGGCAATGAGGTCTCCCCTCAGCCTCCTCTTCTCCAAGCTAAACATGCCCAGCTCCCTCAGCCTCTCCTCATATGACCTGGTCTCCAGACCCCTCACCAGCCTGGTAGCTCTCCTCTGGACACGCTCCAGCACTTCAATGTCCCTCTTGTACAGAGGGGCCCAGAACTGAACACAGCACTCGAGGCGAGGCCTCACCAGTGCCGAGTACAGAGGCACGATCACTTCCCTGCTCCTGCTGGCCACGCTATTCCTGATACAAGCCAGAATGCTGTTGGCCGCCTTGGCCACCTGGGCACACTGCTGGCTCATGTTAAGCTGGCCGTCCACCAGCACCCCCAGGTCCTTTTCTGCTGGGCAGCTTTCCAGCCACTCTTCCCCAAGCCTGTAGCGTTGCTTGGGGTTGTTGTGACCGAAATGCAGGACCCGGCACTTGGCCTTGTTAAGCCTCATACAGTTGGCCTTGGCCCATCGATCCAGCCTGTCCAGGTCCCTCTGTAGAGCCTTCCTACCCTCAAGCAGATCAACACTCCCACCTAGTTTGGTGTCGTCTGCAAACTTACTGAGGGTGCACTCAATCCCCTCATCCAGATCATCGATAAAGATATTAAACAAAACTGGCCCCAAAACTGAGCCCCGAGGGACACCACTGGTGACCGGCCGCCAAGAGGATTTCACCCCATTGATCACAACTCTCTGGGCACGGCCATCCAGCCAGTTTTTAACCCAGCGAAGAGCACACTTGTCTATGCCATGATTCGCCAGCTTCTCCAGGAGAATGCTGTGGGGAACGGTGTCAAAGGCCTTACCAAAGTCCAGACAGACAACGTCCACAGCCTTCCCCATGTCCAGAAGGCGGGTCACATGGTCATAGAAAGAGATCAGGTTGGTTAAGCAGGAAAGGGACAGACAGACTCCTCCAGAGGGCAATTTTGATCCTAAGAGCTCCTACTTAATTACCACCCAAATACAGCTAAAAATAAAATACCACAAACTTTTGCTTTGCAATTTATTTATTAAGAAGAAACATATAAAAGTGACCACAAAATGGGATAAAAATATTTAAACATTTTGAAGGAAAACAAGTAAGGTAAGTTAAACAAAAATTACCTCACAATTGGGAAGGAACTTTCAACATGTCATATAAAACAGTATCCTAAAGCAGCGAGAATAAGTATTGGATGCAATTACAGCCTCAGTATCTATCTTTCTTTTCTTCAGCCCTATTCAAAGCACTAAACGCCTGCGTCTTCCAGGTAGTAAAGTGCATATTTCTTACAATAGGGACAAATTCAGCTAACGAAGGGAAAGAAACAGAAAAAACAACAAGAACAAAAAAAACCCAAAAGAACCAACCAAAACCCACAAACAGCTGCTTAGTCTTCAGTGAAGTATGCCTCCAGTCCCTCCAGTTCTGCATCAGCTGTTGTATTTGAAGAGGTGGGAGTAGAACTTGAATTCATGCTTTCCTGACTATTACTTTTTTGTTGAGAGTTTCCTGAATTACTCAGTTCCTTCTTCAGTTCTCTACCACCACTTAATAGCCTTTGACTCTCTGCAAAATACTGATTAGGATGATTCAAAGAAAACCCAATGTCATCAACCTGCACAGAAAAGGAATGGAACAGCGAGTTATTACATTTATTTCAAAAAACAGAATTTTTCACATTAAAGAACAAATTAATTAGCAATTTAGTAAGTTCCAATTTTGCTGAAGAAAAAGGCATCGGTTTGTAAATACTGTCCTAGTAAATATAAGCATGACACAGATTTACTTTCATCACAAAATTTCTTCCTTCATGTTAGAAATAAAATGACTGCTTTGGCATATTCAAACAATATTTCACACTGTCTTTGCTGTAGTAAAGAAAAAAACCACCCCAAAACACATAAAACAACATAAGTAAAATGTCATACCTTTACAAATGTAGGACGATTGAACCTACACCTTAAAACAGGATTTCCCTACACAAAAGAGGGATGGAGACAAGTCTAGAGCGTAAATGGCAGTAGAGAATACTACTAAAAGTTGTAACAACTGCACAATATAAATCTAGATCTTAAGCATCAGTGTGAAACTGTGAATGGAAATGGGTAGCTTCACCTCTTTCCGTGTTTTTTTCAGTAGCCACAAATGCAACACTTACAAGGCAGCAGGCTAAGACAGAAGCCCAATAGATCAAGCTTATCTCTGCTCCATCAGTGCCAACAGCAGCATCCTGACACTAGATGCACAACCAATACCAAATAATGTTTAGTCTTCAGTGGAAAACAACACAGAAAACTAGCATAAAGGTACAGCATATTTTTATTGCTCCATTCTACTAAGCAGGCACATTCTTTTAGCTCCGTAATTATTTGATAAATGAACATTCAATTGATGCTTATCAAATATTTCAAATCAACAAAGCTTTTCGTTTCAAAAGGAAGCTGTTTTGACATATTCACCACAAATCTCAGTTATAACCTTTCTATCTCTTTTGGGGGACTCAGAAGTTGGAAATGCTTACTTTAAAAGGTGCTTCCACCTCATATTCAGGCAATCTGCACCCTATATCTGCCTGTCAGATAATGTGAATACCAGGAACATTTTGAGAAAAATACTGTTCTTTCATAACATTGGAAAATTTCCCAAACCTGGCATACAATAAACCAAGGAAGACGAAGAGCCTTACACTGGTAATTTTCTGCTCCCGCTATCTTCCCTTTTTCCCAGAGAGGTGGGGCCAATTCAAGCATAACAGGCAACTTTGCACACACGCAGTGTTTCATGAGGACGTATACCGTGGCTGATTTAATATGCCAAAACCCATCAGTTTAAATTTCATTCATTTGTGAAAAATCATAAAGCAGAGAATCAATGTGCATTTTAAAGGGAACCCTGATTCAATGCATTACCACCGCCTAGCTTAGCTCCATCAGAAAACGGCGACACCTATAACAAAATCTAATTCAGTCTAATTCAGACACGAAGACGACATTAGCAACTGTAGTATGCGACACTGCTTGCAAAATCTAAAAAAAATAAGTGAAAACAAGTAACAAATACCGCAATATTCATGCAAACAACATTAGCATCGTGAGTTCATTTGGAATATAACTTATTAACACAGGCACTAGCCAGTTAGGCGTTCTTATTTATTCTTAACACTCAGGCCCTTAAAAGAGTAGCTTTATACAGTGGATTTATACACAATCAGATTTCAAAGCACTAATTATTTCTACAGGCAAGCTGTCACGAGAACACTTATTTAACCTACTTGTAGTTCATATCCGATATCATCAATCTCTTTTACTTGACTGCATATATGTAGCCAAGATCTCCAAAACTGTTGGTCTGGAAATATTTTTCTCTATTTTGAGTTGCCATTCAATTCTATCAACTAAAGTAAAACAAAACATTGACATTATTGTGACTGTGGAAGGCATTCCTCATTCCTTTGACTATTTTCTTTGGGTTATGGCTACACTGCTTACGTTTTCAGGGTGTGTTACTTCCACGTTTGCCTTCCACATTGTCCTCACTTTAGTAAAATATAAAACTTATCTAAAAGGGATAATCAACATGAAATAGCTTATTATGAACCCAAGTACAAATATCAGAACTCCAGTTATGATGCTTTTCATATGGCTTAAAATCCAAATTTGACCATCAAGAAAAATACTTAGTATTTTGGTAGTGTTTGATTGAATGCTTACTCTAGTTACTATATGAGGGTAGTTTATTCTTGATTCTTATTAAAATATGATAAAGTTTGAAAATATCCACCCCACAGGCCATTCAGTCACGATTCTATCAAGTCAAAAGACCTTATTTTCTTCACGTATATAGGACAGCTTGTCTTTATCAAATTATGGTGTTCTTATTTAGAAAATAACCTTCCCAAAAAGGAGTATGCCCTAATATCCCAGAATTTGAAAAATATGGTAAAACCATTCACACACTACATGTAGTGCTTTCCCTTCCCACACTTACTGAAAGACTTAATAAATTGCATATGTGCACATTTCCTTAACAGATTAGTTCCTGCCTGAAGACAATACGCTGGACCACACAAATGATGGTTGCTTTTGTTCTGTGGTTGTGAGATAGTAAAATGAAAGTTTGGGAGGGGCATAGCATTAAAGCTAATAAGCCCCGTTTACACGGAATATGCAGAGAAGCAGCTTTTAGGTAAGCTGTGCTATTTGAACCAGTAGCACTGAGGTGCAGAGACACACACCCCACCTCCCCAGAAAAACAGATCTAAACATTCTCACTCTAGTGCAGCTGGATTTATTAGCATAGTCTCAATGCCAAGCACTAGACTACCGAAGCCAACAGCAAAGCTGCTGCCAGTATAAGACGGAGTAGAAACTCGAGAGAGGATGATGGAGGGGAGATGCAAAGACATAGTGTGCAAACGACCCTGTGAACTTAGAAAAATACCATAATCTTAAACAAGTCTCCACTACAAAGTCATTCAGAGGAGATCTAACCCACATATGCACTGTAACTTTCAAGAATTATAGGTAACACTAACAACTCTGCCCAACGCATATCAAACACTTTCTCAATGGAATTTTTACATAATTGAAGCTGAAATTCTCCATGTGAGACAGTCCATTATTTCTAGGAAAATTTTACTTAAGATTGTTCACCTATTTGAAGGAACAACAACAATCACTGTTATGCTGATTGATTCTTCAGAAATTTCCTTCACTGAAGAGCTCTGCTAATGATATACAGGAAAGCAAAGGTTTGATTGTGTGACTCAGTGTCACCAGCTCCAGAGACATATCTTTTGACCAACCCATGAAAAAAAAAAAATAAAATTACTAAAACATATAGTTGTAGGGACAGAAAAATCATTCCAAGCAGGCTGGTAAGAAGTTTAGCAGCTAAATGCTCTAAAAAATATTGCCCTTATAAGTATGTTTCATTAAAACTACAGAAAGCACCCTTCTGTGCATTCTGCTTTCTCTCACTGAAGTAAAAGACTTATCAACAGCAGAGGAGAAAGACGACTCTTAGCACAAGCAGCAAAGACAAATATTTATATTAAGAAAAGACTGAAAAAAAATAATGCTCTTCTGGAATTTGCCATAGAAGAATGGAAAGACAGATTTCCTAAAAATGCCAAATCTTTGGCACTGTGCTCATTTATCCTTTGACGAATGTTGACTTTAGGGTCTATAGTCATCTTGGGAAAATATTATTTCTACTGACTTAGCTTTACATAAGGCATGTGTTATTTAAATTTTTAATTATATATAATTTTCAATTTCCTGTTTTATTATTTTCTAAGACTGCAAGATAGTGTTACTCTTAAATTACAGCTGCCAAAACAACACTGGATACAGGTTCAAGTACGTCTTTACTATACATTCACACATATGATTGCTGGAAATTTAGGGAGACAAACACATCCATTTAAATCAAATATGAAAAACAGCGAGAACAAAAAAGTCAATGTTAAATGTCTCCGCGTGGGTCATCTAATCCTCATCCATATCTTTAGGAAGCCTGTTCTATTTTCTGATGTTTGAAAGCGATGTTTCAATTTTTTGAGTTGTGGAGAGAACAAAGCTATAAGATGGGCCGCACTCCACTGCTTTTTCTTGACAACAAAGAATCTAGAACCACGGAGTAAACTGGTTCTTTGAATCAAGAAATCACGCAGGAGATGGACTGCAGCCATTTGTTATCTTACAATTTTGCGAAGGATCTTACTTCAATATGTCACAGAAGCTTACAATTAAGCAAATGGGAAAGCTTCGAGAATGTTCATCTCTATTTAAAAACTAATCACGCATGAACAAAGACACGAAAAAAAAACAAGTGAAAACTAATGATATTAACTATGTAAGTGCTGGAAGAGTAGTTTTAGCTAAACTTCTTGGACCCATTTTTTTAAGATACATGTCAAAATACCAAACGTGGATGGGTTAAAAAGCACAACTTGTTTAAAAACGGGATATTGAAAAAGTTAAATGGCTTGAAATAGACAGAATTCAACAATATTGACATTTTCAAGAAGAAAGCATAACCTTTTACTGCATCTTGTAACATTCAGGGGATTAATAACATCAACACATAAATGAAGAAAATTACAAAAGAAGATGTGAAGTAGATTTTAAATTATTGAAATGAAAACTAACAAGGCAAGACAGCTAACGATAGATGTGAAAACTGCAAATAGTCTCCAGACTTCATGCATGATTTCCAAGGCAACGATGGCGACTATAGTTTAAGAAAAATTAGTAGCTACTTACATCGTGCGTCAACTCGAAGTACTTCTGACAGGCCAGCTGGTAATGCATGCCCTTCACCAGTTCCAGGATCTGTACAGAGGGAGAAAAACATAAGGGATTCAGAAGCAGCACACGTACATCTTTTTGATACTTACCATGACAAGGCATTTCACAACAGCCTTGTATATACCTCATGGAACTTTGCAGCCCATGACATCTTTGACATGCGTGTCCCTTACTAATAACTGACAACGCTTACACATACTATCATTTTTTAAAAATACCCTGGCTATATTAAAAACAAGATAAAACCACAGGAAGATACACCCAGTCCTTAAAATGTAATTTCAACACTCTTAACTTCAAGAATAAGTTGAATCTATATTTTGGTACTATAATTGTGACAGTTATTGTCAAACTATCATATTGCAACATCTCTTCCATAATTGCAGACATAAATTTAGTAATTCAAGTGGTTGAAGCATGAAGCAATCAAGGACACAATTTGTATTTTATTTTCCACGTTACCAGTTCATGCAGATGCAGAATAAAATACTATTGTGCTCCCATCAGGAAAATTTAATGCAAATCCTTTAGACAAGTATCTGTGAGAGGGGAATGCTTTTACCTTCAATCAGATTGGTCCTTTTTAAAATGAAGTTATTTCTAGTCAAGCTCAGCAGAATATGTGTGTGAATAGCCTGTTTTGAACACCTATTAGGAAAATCATGCCATCTTTTGTAAATACAATTTGCTTCCCAATTCTGCTTCAGGTAATCTCTTCTGTGCCGCATAAAGTCCCATTCTTATCACCAGAATGCAGTGCCAGTTGAAATTTTTTAAAGTTTCATCACCTCCTCCCTCCTTTATACAATCAAAATGTATGCTCTCTCTGCTTATCAAACAGAGAAAATTGCTGGAATTAAGAGATAGCCTCAGGGGAAGGAAAAATAGTTTTCAAGAAATGTTAATATCAAGCCCCTTTCCCAAGGTTGACCTTTATGTCAAACACGGCAATACGCTCCAGCTTAAGTCCCTGCTGTACTCATTATTGGATGCCACCTTGTATTTATTGACAGATGTATAAATAAATTACATCTGCTGAATGGATAAAAACAGCAACACATTGCCAGGAAAGTACTTGGCCGCATTGTTTCTCTGTAATAGCCCAACTGATTACATTTCTCTCTCTCCTTCCACCTCCTGTTACATCTTCTGTAAAAGATCAAGGCCAGGGCCAACTGAACAATTAAGTCTGAAATCTGGCACTGTCTCTCTCTTTCTGTGTATTTCCTCTTCCCTTTGAAATTGACTGAAAACAGTATCATGTTAAGTAGGTAAGGACTGAAGAAAACTCATTTATTCTGAACATTTCCATTACATATTACCTTATTTTTCCTCTATTCCTTACTACAAAATCTATACCATGCAAAAGAGCTATCTCTGCTTTTAAGTAAATGGTAACCATGTTATATGTAAGTACTTTTTTTTAAAAGTACCTTTCACATAATTTGGAGTAATAATCAGAAGACGTATATGCCTGTTGTGAGTTGAAAGAAATATTCGTAATGTTCTTTAGCATTCAGACTTTTCTAACATGAACTTTCCAGCTGAAATAAGTAATTTAATCTAGTTCATAAATAGTTTAGGTTTTCACAAAATTACTCTTCATTTAATCAAGATTATACCTAATATAAATAAAAAGTTGTCTAACTTCAGGTGTAAAAATACTTTAAGTCTCAGAAGCTTAAGCGAGCAAACAAAAACTTAAGTATGGACAAATTCTGAGTATAAACCCCAAAAGTTTAAAAGCATTGAGGTTCCCCAGTAATTTAAGAGAACTTTTTGAAACAGGTGATCAGTTAGAAACTAGTCATTCTGTGATTTAACTTTTCAATCACAGACCACAAAGTTATAGCTGCTTTTTGTATCAATGATGCCATTATCCAACTATCCTGCAGAGTGGAAAAGACAAGGATTATCAAATCTAGATTTTGATTTATTAAATCACAATGATTCACAGGTTGCGAGACGAAGCTGCTGCTGTCTTCTCTGACAGTTCAGCATAAAAACGCTAACTTCAAGTGACACATATCAGAAGAGGGATCACTGACCGACACAACACAGATGATGACAGAATAAAGGGGCACTTATAAATAAATTCCAATTTTGTAAGAGAGATTATTCTGAGCAAACTATTCTGAAACTGTGCCCATTTAAGCCCTTGATCCACCCTTGGGAAAACCTCCACCCACCTGTAAGGTCGAGAAGAGAACTTTATTGAAGCGATACCGCTGACATATGAAAGCTATAATGGTCATGTTATCAGAGGTGGCTTTGAGGGACTTTGAATTCTTAAAGAGCCACCATGTTATTTTGCAGCAGCTTGATCTTTATTGCCCAGCTACACTGCAGTTTCACCAAGGAACTACTGTCCCACTCCCTCTAGACTCCTTCTCAGACCTCTCATGAAGGTTGCTGTTAGATCACCACACAGATTTTTCTGCTGTACTACTATGAAGACATGAGTATTTTGGAGAACAGCTGTTAGAGGAACTTCTACCAGCATTCTCTAGTGAGGTTTGGTAACTAGGTCTTCACAACACTTCTTTTCCTCTACATTGATAGGGCGCTCCAAAGAACAGAATGCCCACCAGAACAGACCGAGGACTTTCATCCAGTTTGTTAAATTTATTAATGTACATGATGCTACTGGCGGTCATCAACTTACTCCTGCTCCTTTACCCTCTCCACCACATCACCTCTCCAACTTTGACTGGTTTTCCAAGTTCAGCCAAATTTGACAGGTAGAGATGCCAAAGCTATACAATTCCTACACATTGATTACAAATTGTGGTTGGGTGGAAAAAGCCAGACCAACATTTGTGGCTCATTCAGGGAAAAGCAGTTGTAATTCGGCTCCTACCCATTCTGAGAGGCAGCCAGAGGGCAGCCAAAATAGCACATATATAACTTTGAACTGGCCACATCTGATGGGGTTGAGGAATAAGGGGCATATTAAACATATCCAAAGAAGAACAGATTTAGTAGATTAACTGGCTTCAATATGGAACAAGTTGCTAAGAGAAGAAACAAAAAAAGGTTAAAAATTGCAATAGAATGGAGTCCAGCTAGAAAGGAGTTCCCTATGTGAGAGAAACTAACAGTCCTGTATTTAAATAAAACAGAATTATAATTCATAATAAACATTACCTTTCCTATTGCATTTGTACACATAATGAAAGGAAGCTTGCAGCTGTTTTTTACTAGTGCTACCCAGAAACAGACCTCCACTCAAAACTAAGCTAATTCACAGCAGCAATCTTTTGCCTCTATGTATATTAAGACATTTACACTAAATTGCTTTATTTTGCAAGTAAAGGGACATAGTCAAGGACTCTTTTTGTTAGTTCTTATGTGCCTTTTCTTTCACTGCCATCTGCAACTTGCTTTTCTGATGTTGCTTTACTGACTACTAATGAGGTTAAGATGATGTTTGGCAGCTGTGCACAGCCACCTGCTTTATAGATCCTCACATTCAAAGCTAAGATGTTGCACAGCAGGATAGTTTGGGCTCTGTAATTATCCATTGTTATTTTTACTTACTCAAAGTTAGTTTGTTTTATTTGAAAATTGCAGAATTACCTTATATTTTCAAAATGAAAAACTTTCTACTCTAGATTCAGTTAAGTATGACTCATTTCTAACTTTCTTTTTATTTCAGAGGTGACTAAAGATATGACTGGGTGCAACTGCTGGAGTCTATCTGAACACATTTCATTGTTCTCCTGTTTCAAGTCAGCTTTTGACCACCCCAGCATTAAGTCCTACACCAGGACTCCCCGATGCCCTTTGCTTCTTGGTCGGTACAGGCATCTGTCCTTTTTGCTGCTTTTGGGGATTCCCTTTATATTTTAAACTGAAGGTTTCATGTTTATAATGTGAATGTACAGTAGAATTCTCTCAGATTTAAGCTGTTTTCCCTCAGGGACTCACAGGCCAGAAAATCATTGTTACAGCTTTGCCAGAGCTCCTGTTCTTTTTATACTCCTTGACTTCTTTTGTAGTGAAGAGTACTTGATCGCACCATGTTCAGCATTGCACGTGGTAATAGTTAGGGCACCATTAACAGATCAGTTTCTCCCCTGCGCTTTGCATCACAACTGCCAAAACCCAAAACCTACTTGTATTACATTACACTTTATAAAGGTAGAAGGAAGAGGCAGTCATGATACAGAAGAAGGTATTTTATTAATGTCTCTTAAAAATACCTATATTTTCTCCTCCATTTTTAATGTGTAGGTTTTCAAGCTTGAAGTTCTTATTTAATGTATGTCAGTAAGGAACTCATTAAATACTTAGCAAAAGACTAAGTGAATGTCTGCATGAAAAGAGTATGTCAATATGTGCCTATATTTGCTGCAGCAACCCCTGGGCAGCGTATTAAATGAAGACAAACATTAATTTAAGCCGCGTTAATTTTAAAAGGAAACAGCTCTAATGCTTGTTGGTTTTGTTTGCTTGGTTGTGGGCTATTTTTCAAAGATTTATACCATCTACAGCTGAAAGTCAACGGTGTGAACGTCGAAGGCAAGAAGGTTTAATTCACCTCAGTATTCCACTTCTCTGATTTCACATAGTTCTAAAATAGCACTATAAAAATGTACATTTTATGATTACTAAATTTTTTGGCTATTTTTCAGTGACGCTTTTTCATTTAACTGACAAATCCTGCATGAGTTTACAGCCACCTATTTTAAAAGGCAGTCGTGTCTGGTTTTAGATATGATAGATAACCCACATTCATCTGTTGCAAAGAAATGCTGAGTCAAAGCCTGGACTGTTATCAAGTATGAAAGCAAGCATCTGAAACGCTTTAAAATAAAAAAAAAAAAGTTAGAAAAGAAATAAAATTGACGTATTTGCTTCATGTACATTCTAAGTTTGCAACATAACAGTTTCTGCAACAATGAGCTGCAACATTTTTATTTTGTGTGTTTGTTCTTTGTTTTCCTGATTTCTCACCCTGAACTGTGTGCTTAATCCCTTTGACTTTTTTGGTGTGCTTGTTTTTTCCTTCTTTCTCTTCTATATAAAAATTTCATGAGTAGCTTAATACACCATAAATTGAAGCTGCTGAAGTGTGAAGACACAGCCCCTGATTCTGTCCACTCATTTGTGCCATCTGAATACAAACCTCATTCCTCCTCACCTTCCCCAGGTAAACCTACAATTGGGTAAATTTTTAATTTATTTTACCATGTATAAGGAAAGAAATGGAAACTCAACAGGCAGGGATGAACAGACAGTAGAAGTGCCTTCCACACCAGCAGGGTCCATTTAGGTTAATTAACTGCTCCTGGAACTGAAGTCTAAGATTTGACTAATGAATTTAAGTACTTCTAAACTGGATGCACTGGATTAATGCCATTCATCTCTCTAACAGCAAAAAAAATATGCTTTTTAACTCTACTTTTCATATTATTTCTTCTAAAAGGCACATTTGACTAAGCAGCAGCACAAGTTGCCCAGAGAGGCTGTGGAGTCTCCATCCTTGATGATATTGAAAACCCACCTGGACACAGTCCAGGGCAACAGGCTCTAGATGACCCTTCTCGAGCAGGGGCATCGGACAAGATGACTTCCAGACGCATCTTCCAAACTCAGCTAATCTGTGATTCAACTGTATGGACAGGTGCTATCGAGAATTGAATTACATCCTTTCGGTGGTTAGAATGTCAAATCCAAATTTTAAGAGATATATATTCTAGTTCAACTTTGAATAAGTTTCTAAACTAATAAAACATCTACTTTATGTACTTTGAAATGTATTCTATATATAATAAAATCGATCCACATACTCTAAAAGTCTTCCATATTCTTATAGCCTTTTATTATCGAACAGGTTAGCTGTGCTTCTCACCAAGTTTCTGCATCTCTCAACATTCTCTCAAGTTGTTTTCCTATGCTGTTTTTTTGGTTTACTGTCACAAGTCCATCCAGCAATTCAACCTTTACACGTTTTTTCCTTACCATTACTTATACCAGATTTTTTAACAGACCACTCTTATTTAATCACATACATAACATAACATTACAATCTCACTTGACAATAGCCAGATATACCTCCTTATTTCTAATATTTGTTTCAACTTTTCAGCAATAAACCTAAGATTGGGAAAATTTAGTAGTCTGAAATACTGTAACTCAATTTTTTAAAAATAATTAGTTTTAAACCATGTCATGTTAAGATGTTGCATGTCATCTTAAGACGTGAAGCCATGTCATGTTAATACTCTACGATATTCTACCCACTGACGGTGTCAGTAATACTAACACCACAGCACCAATAAACTCACACTACCAGAAAAGAAGCTGTTCAGCTTATGTGTGAAAGCAGTCCTAGAGAAATCAATAAGCATGTTCATACTTGAAAAACAAACCAAATACAAGACAATTAAACAAGGCACACATTTTAGCTGAGAAAATAGAGGGTCTAGAGAGTATGTCAGAGAAAGTATAATCTCAGATAAAATGAGGGAGACAGACATACTCCTAACACGCAACTATTATTGATAAATGTTCCCCGTCTATAGAAAAATATATGGAAACTTTAGGCATTCATATTTACACAAATCTACACCAGACTGCCATCTTTGTGGCAAAGATTTCCCTTAATAATCTTACTTTCAAGACTTTTACACTGCCCACTTTGAAAGATTTAATAATTTCAAAGCATTTACAGGTTTTGATATAGTAATGACAATTAATGGGGTGAAATCCTCTTGGCGGCCGGTCACCAGTGGTGTCCCCCAGCACCCGGTGCTGGGGCTGGTTCTCTTTAATATCTTTATCGATAATCTGGATGAGGGGATTGAGTGCACCCTCAGTAAGTTTGCAGATGACACCAAACTAGGTGGGAGTGTTGATCTGCTTGAGGGTAGGAAGGTTCTAGGGAGGGACCTGGACAGGCTGGATCGATGGGCCAAGGCCAACTGTATGAGGTTTAATAAGGCCAAGTGCCGGGTCCTGCATTTCGGTCACAACAACCCCAAGCAACGCTACAGGCTTGGGGAAGAGTGGCTGGAAAGCTGCCCAGCAGAAAAGGACCTGGGGGTGCTGGTGGACGGCCAGCTTAACATGAGCCAGCAGTGTGCCCAGGTGGCCAAGAAGGCTAACAGCATTCTGGCTTGTATCAGGACTAGCGTGGCCAGCAGGAGCAGGGAAGTGATGGCGCCTCTGTACTCGGCACTGGTGAGGCCTCACCTCGAGTCCTGTGTTCAGTTCTGGGCCCCTCTGTACAAGAGGGACATTGAAGTGCTGGAGCGTGTCCAGAGGAGAGCTGCCAGGCTGGTGAGGGGTCTGGAGACCAGGTCATATGAGGAGAGGCTGAGGGAGCTGGGCATGTTTAGCTTGGAGAAGAGGAGGCTGAGGGGAGACCTCATTGCCCTCTACAACTCCCTGAAAGGAGGTTGGAGAGAGGTGGGTGTTGGCCTCTTCTCCCAGGTGAATAAGGACAGGACCAGACGAAATGATCTGAAGTTGCGGCAGGGGAGGTTTAGATTAGATATTAGGAGGAATTCCTTTACTGAAAGAGTGGTCAGGCACTGGAACAGCCTGCCCAGGGAGGTGGTTGAGTCACCATCCCTAGAAGCGTTTAAGAAACGTCGAGATGTGGCACTTCAGGGCATGCTCTAGTGGCAGAGATTGCAGGTTGTTTGGCTGGACTTGATGATCTCAAAGGTCCTTTCCAACCATGAAGATTCTATGATTCTATGACAATAACTATCGGAGAGATTCTGGACAGTGAACAGGGAGTCTTAACCTACCACTTGAGAAACCTGAATGATGTACAATTTCTAGATCAAAGGTATAATGCTTTTTTAAAATTTCTTGGCAGCAAATGTGTAAGGGTACCATGTTTTAAGATTTGAGTTTAATTATTTATTTATATAAATATTTAAATATTTATATATAAATATAAAATAAACAAACATATAATAAAATTTAAATAAAGAAATAAATTTAATTAATTTATTGGGGAAAGAATCCCACCACAAAAATCCACAAAATCAGCATTCTAAGTAAAAATATGAATTTTGTGAAAAGAGGTAAATTAATAAATACGAAGTGCCACACAATATCATCATAAATTAAATATTTATTATAGCCACAAGTCAAAAAAAGACAACAGTTGAAAGTAGAATTGCTGAAAGAAATTTTAAGGAAATTTGATGTACCAAATTTCACTGTAATAATAAAATGAGTATCACATGAGGTTTGTCCATATCAAGAGTATCAACTGTTCTTCTATTTTTGTTTCCATTTTATACATTTCCACAAAAAATACCAGCCTAATAAAATCTCTCTTATTTAATCTCTTAACTAATAAAAGATCTCTTATTTAAACATTAGTTGCTCTTATTTAATCCGAACTTACAGAAGCACTACCATGAAAATGACTGACATTAGGGCAAAATTCTTCAGCTGAAAGCGAAAATATTTTTAGTGCCACCAAGTGATATAAAATTTCTAATATTAGATCATCAGAAGGGAGGGGGTGTTTACCCTGTGGTGCGTTCAGTTTTTTATTCATGGAAACACGTAGCCATATCAGGGGCCTAGGCACAGTCTGGCTTATTTATTTCCATCTCTGTGAAGACTCTCCAGTCGCCCCAAACACTGAATTTGTTAGAGAACATTGGCTAAAGTTCAATGACTCAATCAAAATCTTTAATTTAATCCAATTATGGGAAAAGGCAGCTTTTTAAATTAAGAGAACAATTCTACTAGAAAGAGCATTCTTTCTTCTTAAGTTATCTACTGCTCATTTACATAAGCATTTTTCCCTAAAGAAAAAATGGTAATTGGAGCAAAACCATAAAGGATGAGGCTAGACCCTCTGTTTCTCCTGACTGTAGAATCCTCGACTAGAGAAGGTGCAGTTTACCACAGAGAATCATCTACCATCTACACTGGAAAACAAGGAGCCTCAAGGACAACTGAAGCACTCAATCTAAGTCCTAGCAATAAATTGCAGGAACAGGCAAAAGCTTCAGGTCCTGAAAGGACAGACAGGGAAAGCCCTGGAATCAGAACTGAAATCAATGTGCAGCACAGGTGATTTGGAAAGAACAGACAGCATAAACACCAAATACAGCAAGGGAAACACGTCCAAACCAACAGGTTGCTGTTTGTGATTTTTTCCTGAAACAACCAAACCCACCTTAAGCAATTGCCAATCAACTTGTGTCGTGGTTTAACCCCACCTGGCAGCTAGGACCATGCAGCCGCTTGCACAGTTCTCCCCCCTCCTCCCAGAACGTTGAAGAGAAGAGAGAGAAAGGAGGGTAAAGGAAAAAAAAAAAGAGAAAGAAAAAAAAAAAAGCAAAAAAGCAAAAAAAGCAAACCAGCAAACCCTCATGGGTTGAAATAACGACAGTTTAATAGAAAAATAACAGAAAAATGAAAACAACAATAATAATAATGCTAAAAGAACATACAAGATAAAATAATACAACAAAAGTCACTCTCACCACCCAGTGAGCTGGTTACCCAGCCCGTCCCGAGCAGTGATCCTGGTTTTCCCCCACCCCAGCCAACCCCCATTTATATACCAAGCATGACCTCCATGGTACAGAATATTCCACTGGCCATTCCATTGTTCTGTCTATGCTCCTTCTCAGCTTCTATGGGAAGCTGAAAAAAGTCCTTGATTTGTATAAACATCACCTAGCAACAACTAAAACAACATGCATTATTGACATTCCTTTTATACCAAATCTGAAACACAGCAACCACTGAAACTAAAATTAACTCTATCCCAGTTGAAACCAGGACAACTAAGACAGTGGCCTGGACTTCATGATTCAAGGACGTCCTCAGATAACCTGTGAAAGTTATGGGAGAACCAGGAAAACGAATGGCATATGTGGTTGCTGATGTACTACAAACCCAAACCTTCTGATGGTTTAAAGCACTGTGAACTAACTTAATGGAAGATAAACCACCACTCAGGAATCTGTATTCCCTTGATGAGCACAGTCTATTCAGGAATAAGCCATGTTTTTTGTGCTGATAGATAGCACAAAGATCATTGAAGAGAAACACATAAAACATCAAGAGAACCGCCCTATGACAACCCCCAGGACTATCATCAGAAAAAAACCAAAAACAAGTCCTCAAGATTAGTTCGTCATCAGGACCTTGATGAATATTTAAAAATGTTGTGAACAAATAGAAAGGAAACACCCTCAAACAGTAAAAGATCTGATCCAGACCACTGCATATGAACTGGAGATAGTAAGCGTTCCAAGAGACAGCTATGAAACATAAGAGTTCCCAAAAAAAGAAACGCAAGCCTCCAGGCACTGCTGATAACAGTATGTGCTAAGTCTCTGTCAAGCTCAGACTTGAATATCTGTATTCACACTTGCACAAATTAAGGTTAAGACACTGGCTCTGTTTTATTTTGGGTACAAAGTATCCACCAATAAAAGCCTTTTCAATGGTTTGAGGTGCCATGTCTTCTCCAGCCCCTCTGGCCAGGACAGCATCAACATCCTGACTGATGCTTCTGGAAGGCTTGATGAGTTTCCAGTCAATGTCTGTTTCAGAATGAGAATTTAATCTCAGTAGGGAACAGAAATTGTTGAGCTTTCAACCCCTGAAAATGAACTTAGCTTAGGAGAGAAACATTTATTACTCCTCACCTGAAGAAAGAAGCATGATGTACTCCTCTCACAAATACTAGAAAAGTGCCCTGGAGTATCTAGTTCAACAAAAACTATGGGACTGTACAGAACTTTCAACAAAAGCAAAACATTTGGTGAACAGAACTGTTGGTGGAAGTTCTGAAGATCTCATGACCTTGCAAACAGAGATGCTCCTTGAGACCTAGCATGATGATGCCTGTTAAAAAGCTCATCTGTTTCTGTGACAATGACTATGTAACAAATTTGCACACTGTCAGAGAAACATATTGTATTTTAGGGCAGAAACCATCCACTCAAGGTCTCCTGGGTAGATATAGGGACATTCTTGAAAAGAAGCATGCCTTACGCTTATAGCATGTAAGGAATCTGTAGGCCTGAAAACATTTAGTTTAGGTGAAAAATACGTTACTAAATAAAACAAAGATTGACCTCCTAAAATTTAGACATCACTATAAGCAAAAACCCACAGTTCATTTTAAGGATTAATATTATCTCAAAATGGAGAGAATTGGTGAAGTAAAAAAAATAAGGATTCTATTGTTCTGTTGCAACTACCATCAGGCGAAGGTCATATTCCTAGAAAGGCAAAAAAGGAAGCAAGTGCCCGTTAGTTCAAAAAAATAATGAACAGCTAAGTTAAGATGCTGCTGTGAGACTGGGTTCTCACAGAGGAAATGCCATAGCTAAACATTGGAAAAAAAAACAATAAAAACAAACATTTATGTCTGAAGGTGACGGATTTCCATGTAGCCAGTTGTTGGTTGAGTCAGTTCAGTAAGTCATATCTTCTCCAGTCCAGTAAATGACTACGAATTATAGGTAAAAATCATCTATTAGGAGGACAGTAACCTTGACATACACCAAGTAAAAAAGCGGTACCCCAGGCCGCAAGTTATGACCAGCAGAATATTTCCTGATGTTAATCAAAGATACCTTCTTAAGAAACTTTTAAAAGTCAAACATGAGGTAGTTCAATAAGGATTGGGATTTGGACAGCAAACTTGACCATATTATAGAATTAGGAGGTCTCGGCGTAGTGATCAAATCCCAGGTTTCCACACTGAAGCAGCCTGATACCACAACTGTCTTGGATTATTTTTGTGCAGCAGGATTGTTCTTGCTGAAGAGAAATATCAGAGGAAAAGCTTAGAACAGCTTCCCCAATTAGGGAAGCTCACAGCAGTCCCACAACCTGTCCAAACCAGGAACAGAAATACTGGCATTTCTTGTTAGATTCCAAGATGGACGGCTCAATTCCAGAGTGCCCCATTCATAAAAGGTGACCATTCCACACTGCCTGCAATCCATTAAATATATAAGTCTATATACTCATATATATATGTTTGGTTTCAGTGACCAGTACGTTACTTTCACAGGTCTTGTAGTATTTTATTTTGCTGATACAGATCATGGTAGTGATATTATACATGCTGTAAACGGGGAGGCTGAAAGGATGAATTGATTCAGGAATGGCAGGCCTGCTGTGTTACCTTTCACCATGATTTCTAGAATGGTGTCATTTGCACTCAACAGGGACTGCAAGTCTTGACCTTTCATCTGAAATCCTTAAAGCAACTCCTTAGCTGCAGAGAGAACCATGCATCACTACTAACCTGGAAAGCAGAAGCCTAGTATTCACATGACCACTGCAGGGAGTATCGTAACTCCCTCAGTAATACCATCAAGAAGTATACTGGGAATCAGTTGAGCAAATAATAGTTGGTTCAAAGTATTTTTGCAAAGATTTCACACAGAGGCTTGCAGAACAACAACAAACCGAGTTTTCAAAAACCATCAAGCCTGAACCTGGCTAGCTACCTGCAACCAGTATGGGTTGTCTGTAAGTTTTCATAACATTTGGACTAAACCAGAGGGACATGTTCTGATCTTCCAGTTAATAAAGAGACATGATACAAAACTACCAGTTAGGAAGCTGATCACCGGTTTTGCAGATAAACTGTTTAGAGGAAGAAAAGTGGAGGCTTGGGAGCCCAGAAAGAAGAGGGTGAAGATCCTGGAAGCTGAGGATGATCCTGGAGATCAGAGATGCATGGAGATGAATGCAGAGGAACGCTCTGAGACCACAGCTTGTAATGCCTGGGACTGTTAACCGCATGCAGCCACAAAGGAGGTATTGACGTGACTTTCTGCTCCATTCTCCCAGACAAGCAGCGGTTCCCTTGCTGGGAAGGAAAGTTGAAACCTCAGTAAATACAACAACAGGGTGGGGAGCAAGTGAGGGACTGTGTGAGATAATCAAGCAGGGGTATAGTTCTAATCTCCCTGATCCTTAAAAAAAACACAAACAGAAAAAGCCCTCAAACCAAACCAGTACCCAGATCCGCTACAGGCTGTCATTTACTCTCACCTGTGACACCACCACACATATTTGTTAATGATGCAACTGCTCCGTACGCTGTCTTTCATTAAGCGGACGTGAGACTTCCACTCATTGTCAGAGTCCTCATTTGATCTGGGGTTAACAGGAGGTCTAACAGACTTGAAGTGTACCATTTGAGTGAATGTCAACTGGGAAAGCAACTGCATCAGGCTTTGAAAGACTGACAAACCATCCACCCCTACTAACCGTTCACTGAACTAAAGGAAAAACAACAATTCTGACACTCAGCAACTATCCCCAGCATCAGAGAAGACTCTAAAAAGCCACAGTTTGGACTGAAGGATCCTGAACTGTAATTAGTCATGCAAATGTTACTGGAACATGCAAATGTAGCAACGAGGAGTGGTAGCAATAACATCTGTTTGAGATCTTGGAGACAGATGTGAACCAATCAATCTTCCTCCTCCTACTGAATATCTCAAAGACAGTCTGCTGTAAATGGTTCTGAAAATCCGGCCACAGCCAATTTCTTTTTTATTTGTTTTCATTATTATTAGTTTTCGGGTGGAGGGTGGCTTGTTTTGAGTTTGTTTTGGTTTAACACTAGGAGTGGCCTCTGCAGAGCCCTATACCCCAACTGCACTTAAACAGTCAGCACAAAATTTGTGAACAGCAGTGTCCATTTCCAGGGAAAGCAAACACTGATGGAGACAGTTTTTCTTAAGTCACTTTTGATTAGAAAATTTAAGACTCCTAATAAGTCCCAATCCTACTTTACAAGGGGAAAAAAAGAACAAAACACACACACACACAAAACCTAAAACCCAATTAAAATCAAGTAAGGAACTGTTAAATGCAGACACTGCCCCACTGTGCAAATTCACTGAAGAAATAACGTCTACTAAATCCCACCCACACAGAGCAAGGCAGCTAAAAGAGTAAATCCCCACCAATCTTTCCAATGATTAGCAGGATAAAAATCTCAGAGCAGCATCAATTTTTTGATGCATATAAAAAGGAAAAAAGCCAAAGTAAAGTACCTCTGGTGCCTGACAGATATATGGAAGACAGTCAAATGCTTATTTATATGAACCAGGAGAAAAGAAGAAAAAAAAAAACCACACAAAATGTAAAAAACATTCCTAGGAATAAGTCTGAGTATTTCAAGAATTTGTCAAGAAGGACTATGACTGAACAATAAATATTTTAAAACTATTCTCCTTTAATTTGTATCTTAATCATTCCTTCCAAGACAGACTACTTTAAGTGGAATTTTCACATTCTTTTTTATCTAGTGCAACACTCTGTTGATGCCTGACAAGCAATGGTGACACTCCACATGAACTGAAGATGACAACTTAAAGCAGGTTTTTTTTCTATTGACCTAAAGCAGGTTTCAGGCACTTAATATACACAACTTTTTGCTGAACTGTCTCAGCTTAACCCTAACCCCTACGTCTTCCTCCACTGAAGATGATGGCATCCTTTTATAGTCTTAACCTCTTGCTAGAGCAAGCAATGGGAGTCACAGTGCTTCCGTATACATGTATTTCTGTGTTGTCCTTGCTACGTAAGATAGGTTTTCAATTTAATGTTACCTTTTAAAAAACTGCTGAAAATCTCTGCTTAATTTCACTAGGCATTTCGTGTCTTTTCGTTGTTTACGGGAAGTTAGCACAATGGATGATCAAGAATGTATGTTTTTTAGAAGTTACTGCAAGAATAAAAATAAATTCCCTAAAATATTGCTAGATTCATTTAAACATTTTTTATCCCAGTGCAGTAAAATTAAGTAAAACAAAATTCTGCATTGTACCTGCGTTACATATAGTAATAAACCAACTCATAATATTAAACAATAAAAGGCAATGACAATAATCAACACATCAGTGGGAGCACTGGAGCCAGAAAGCCAAGATTCTGATTTAAACCTTTTGCAAAAAGAAATACTTCACAATACATACTGACAAATGGCACACAGCATTCCTACACAAAGAGAAAATAAAATTGAAAAGCAGCGCCTTATAAATGAAAGCACCAAACAAAATACTCCTTACCTGGGTTATTCCACTGGGAGGGATCTTGTATGACTGAAGCTTCTGCTTCAATAGCTCAGGATCACTGTGGCGGAATGGGCAACCTGACAGTAAAAAACAAGCAAGCTCACAAACAAGGCTGTTTACCCAGGAGTTAGCGTAGTAAGGCACTCAAGAGACCAGCTAAGCTGTTCCTAATTGTCTAACTGCTTATTAATAAGAAAGTTAATTGCCCATGTGTACAATTGCTTTTTTCATTTTTTAATTTTTTTTTTTTTTTAATAATTACTCCACTGCACAGTTATCAGGGCACCACAGGCTCAAGAGTTACATAAAATATCCCAATATGAACAGGCCACAATTCTCATTCACTGACAGGAAAAGAGTTTTATTTAGTTCGTTACTAGAAATGATAGCGCTAGTACACTTAATAGCTGTGAAAAAGACAACAGGAAAAGACAAGTAATGAGAGCCAAATGGTCTTTAAAGCATAGTCCTTTATAAAAATATTACTTCAGAAATACCTTAGAAAGTTCCACCACCTTAAGTAAGAGTGTGGGGGTTTTGTCCCAGAATTAGTTTTGACACAACTGAATGAACGACTTAGTACTAGAATAACAATGGTGAAGCCAGTGCATGTTTTCCATGGTTTGTTGCACAGAGGTAGGAGGTTTTAAAGTAGCTTAGCAAACTTCAGAACTTGTACAATTGAATTCCTATTTCAAAACACCTCTAATCAGTCACTTTTTAAAGCATCTGTACATTTACAGTCTCCTTGCAGTGCATGACACAACGTATATAAAACCAGAAGCTATCAAATGCAATCTAAAGAGGACACTGCAAGATCACTGTGGCCTTAAAACTGAATACACAATTTAAGAGACTACAGGAGGAAGTAACTTCTCTAGCTAAAGGTTTCCACTGTTTTTAAACTTTTTTTTTGTTTTTGAAGGAATTCACCATGATAATCCCCTTGGCTTGGTGGATTGGACATGATAATCTTCATGCAGCTGTATGGGGTATAATCAGTTCTCTTTCCTTCTTTCCCATAGCTGTGGCGAATGCTGTAAGCATATCCTTTGTCAAACTAAATAAAAACAAAAGAATAAATTGTTACATATTATGCCAGTGATTCTATCTGCTCTGCAAATAGAAAATATTGGATAACAAAATAAATCTTTCAAACATATTCAAATAGAGAAAAACAAAAATGGAGTTGCTTGCTGTCAGCTTTGACTTTTACATTACATGAACTTGTATATGCACATATACGTGTTTTACAGACACATCACAAGAGAAGCGTGTAACTGCATTGATTTAAGGTCTTTTCAGCTGATGCAGTAATCACTTTAAAGATAAGATGATTTAAAGATCAAAATTTTGAACCCCATCATGTTAGTAAATGGAAAAAAAAATAGTAATTTAAAATCTTTCATAAATTTCCATAAACTGATTGCTTTATCAGGGCAAAAAATAGAAATATAGATTTCTTTACTCAGGTTCACGTTCTTGTTCTCCCAAAGGATAATGCTTCACCTACAGTTTGTTTCGGCAGTGAAGTTCAATTCATTAGATTCTAAAATGGAGTATACTTTGCTTGTACAGAAGAGAAAGATTTTAGCAAATCTCTTTTGTCTACTGATAGACTACCAACACCTCCAATAAAATGAAATCTTCTAAAGTAATATAGACGTAAACATTTATCTTGGCAGCCAAATACAGCACTATCAACGTATCATTTTAGATAAATCCTGTGGAGAATATTCAAAGACGTGAGTTCACGCTGTTTTATATGTGGCAATAGGTGACAAAATCTGTAGTAGAATCAGATAATTTAACATACAGATTCTGTTAAGTTGCATTAGCTACTCCAAGACATGAAGGCACATTTGTTCAAATACCATACTTCAACCAAATAAGAATGAAGCACTGTATTTATAATTACACATCCTCAATCTCTCTTCTGCTCAGAAAAGCTATGACAATACATAAAAGAAATGCTCTTGCTCAATTCAAAATTTTAGCATTAACCTTATGTAAAGTTCTGTGTCTGAATATAAACAACTCACATAAGAATTTATGTTTCCTTCTCAAAAACCACTTTAAAATATTTTTTACTCTGGTATTTTACTAATATAAGACAATATAATATACTGAGAAAAATCATTCAAGCATATAACTGGTAACACTACTACTTCAAGGATACTCTCATTTCTACAGATAAAAGTAGTTCCCTGTTTGGCCTGTGGACTTCCAAATAGTAATTCAGAATATTCATATACCTATGAAATACCTTGGCCTGCTAAAATATGTCTAAAATGAAATATAAAAATAAGTATACTTTTCTTCATATAAAACACTTTAACATTTTTTGAAATATATAAATAATTGAAAATCTATAACATAATATGCACATACATAATAAATGTGTATAACAATATACACAACCCTTGAGAATAAAATCTTAAATTGCACCCAATTCTAGAAGAGTGAAAAAGAAACTTCTCTATCAAGATGCCGATCATAATCAAGTCAATGTATCAAGAAGAGTAACATTCAGCTCTCCTTCCAAATGAGTTTTAAGACATCCAAAGCTCTGAGCAAACATTGACTAATTGATCCTTATTGTGCATTTGACAAAGTGACTTTACTCTATTTTAAAAGATTGAAAAAAGGGGGGCAGGAGGGGGAGAAAAGAGAGCAAAACCACACAGCACTGTGTTTGCCAGCATAGCCACAGGCAGGATGCAGCACGTAGGTATACTTCTATCTAGTCAACCCTTTTGCCCAACCGAGAAAAGAATTAGGCGGTTCAATAGTAAATGAATGCTATTTTTGCCACCAACAGAGTTGGGCTTACCAACTCTTCATTAGAAAGCAGAGTAAGTCTGTATGAGGATCTGCTCTAGCTGTGTGCAGGTACTCAGGAAGGGCCGGGGGAACAGGTTACCTCCCCTGAGCAGGGCAAACAGCAGCTGCTGGCCGAGTCCTGCTGCTGCTCCTGCAGCAGTGTATGTACTCCTGAAAAACAGCAAACATAAAACATAAAGATGTGCCCAACCTCTGAGTGAACCTATTAAACTGAAGAGGGAGTCTGTGATCCTATAGCCACCTATTCTTCCACCCAGCTCTGGAACCTTTCATCCTTTTTTGCAAAAGATGAACGAAAGCATATTTCATTTGCTTAACAAAGGATACTTGAGCAAGCGGTTAAATTAGATTCAATTAGTTTTTTGTAAGGGAAAAGCAAATCTTGAATGCTTCAGGATGTATTGCTTAGTTTGCCAGAAAATTAACACCCCTCTTTAACAGTTCTGTATATGAAAATCTTGAGCAGTACTTTTCACATCACTTGCCTTGATTCCCACAGAAATTACTTTTACTACCTAACTCATTATCTTATGCTGAGAAGCAGCTCTTGCAGTAAATAGAAACAACAGCTACATAATAACACAGCATGGCCTTGGGACAGGTTGGATATTTTCTCTTTGCTTTCCTGTAACCCTGTTTGGATCTCAGAGTTTTCGCAGTGGCAGATGGCAGAGAACACAGCTACGTGGTGCAAGTTGGCACGCGCGCAGTTGCACGCTTCACTAAGAGCTCTCTCATCCTTGTGATTCAGCATTTCTTATCATTGATCAAGGAAACGGGATTTTAGCAGGGCCAATATCCAACAGGCTCTGTGGTCATCCTCAGTGGGAAGAAACCATGAATTGTGACACTTGATTTCAGAAAACACATCCTGCAGAAGAGCCATCTCTGTACCTGGGGGATGAACTCAATGATCAGACTCGCTCGTTCCCAATACTGTAACTCTAGGATGTGCCCAAAGAAAAATCCCCCTCAGGAGCAATCCCTTTTGCCAGCAAAAGCACCAAGGTATAATTAGACATGTTTGAAATGTGCAGAAACGAGAAGGCAGAGGTAGAGAACTGTCCCCTCTGATTTATTCTAACCCCCAAAACTGAAGTGGTAGGATTTTCACAGTTCCTTGAACAAAATAAAACAAATTATGCGCAGCACACGTCATGCATGTAGGTGTTTGCAGGGTCATTCTAACTGCTTATAAATTGCTTGGCTTTAAACTATTCCAGCCTGTAAAACTACTATTACAGTATATTGTAACTGCAATCTCCCATAAGGTCATTATGGCAAAACACTGTAAAAGGTGAAAACTCAAATGAATTGATTTGAAAAAACGCTTTTTTGGTGATGGCCCTGTAAGAACCTTCAAGGTTTTTACTGAAGCCTGGTATGAACTTGCTCAACAATAAAGATGCTGCACGAGTGGGTGCGTTTACCTTGTATTCTGCCTGACAGCTTCCATTGAGACAAAGGCAACTCAGGAATACAAAGGCAAAAAAATTATTCTATTACCATGGAAAAACTGGATATGCACATACATCCCACCATAGTCTGTGCTAACTGTCAATGGAAACTTGGTGCCAAAGTTACCATAGAACAGCAATGTTAAAGCAACACCATTATACTATTGGGAATCTACATCTACTGGGTCCCCTACTGTTGGTAACACTTGAGAGCAGGAATTCTCTGCAACTTTTTAACAGTATGGCCCACATCTCAACTAGCTCAGCTATTTTCCTCTATTTAGCTCTCTGAGCTTTCCAAAATCTGCAAGGCATTTGTAATTTGTGTGCTGGATGGACGGGCCATGGCTTTAGTGAGGGAGAACGGGATCAAGAAATACGTCTCGTTTAAGCAATGAACTGGTTCATGCTGAAGGCAAGAAGCTGAGGCAAAGACAACCCTTTAACAACATTTCTGTGAAAATTTGTCACTTTCATGTTGGAATGTGCAAATCTTGGGATTAGCAGCAGTGTGAATTTTTGTTTTAAAAGACTGCAAGTCAACTGTCTGAGCTTTAACTTGATCCCTGAAGATATAAAGTTTTTTGAGGACTTCTCTTTCCTCTGGGCATGGCTGCAGGATGCACGTGATGCCCGGTTTTAAGGGCACTGCTGATGACAAGTGGGTAGTTTTGAGTTTTTATGCATCAGTATTTGCTGTAATGAACCAAGGTGTCCAATGTATGGTACTGACTGTACTAATGATGATCCTGGGCATCCCAGAACAGGTGACACTGAGGCTTTCTTAGATGACTTCTCCCTATAAGAAGCTAAGCTCTTAGCACTGATTAGTGGGACTAAAACAATAGAGTCCAAAGCCAGAATCAAAGAGGTTGCGGGACAATTGACTGGGTATAGATAAGTGTACATTAACAAGGAACTTGTATTTCGCTTTTATGTGGTATATTCACATGAGTATCAGACTAATGCAGATTAACTCGCCTTGTAACTGTTAGTTGACACACATACCATATTAAACGGCCTTCACGAGAAGACAGGCAAGTTGTACATTAAGGTGTAAGTAAGGTATATATAAAAAGGTATAAAAAAAAAAAGCTATAAATTTGCAACTGCTATTGCCTAATACCAGACTACTCTGTTCCAGATAGGAATTTAAGGAAATGCTATTTTCAATAAATCCTGATCACATAAATGCACACAAGATCTTTGGATATGGAATGAGGATGTACATCACATGGACCGCTTGGCAGGTATATGCTCTTCTTTGAAGAAAAGCTTTCATCAAACAAAGCAGGGAAGGATGGGTTATGTGTGCCAAATAATTATCACTTCGATACAACTGAATACACTCTCAAAAGAGAACAATAACAAACGGCATACCCAACCCATTCCAGCCACCGCAGAATAAGTAACATGTCATCACTGAGAAGTTACTTTCCTTATATCACTTGTCATATTTGCAGATTAGTATCTAGAAATAGAACTAGGTCGTCCCTAAATTTTGTTACCAATTCTGATATTCAGCATGCATATTAGGATGGAAAATAATTTGCTGACAGGTCTTCCAAGCCTTGCATGCTCAGGTTTAAACTTCTGCAAAACTTTCATGTTTCAGTTTAACTACTTTTAAATACTCATGTAAGCTTTTATGCATCTGTTCCTTACAGCACTGTGAGATTTATTTATTTAAAGTCTAACAACTAAGCAAAACGACTGCAGTAATTTTGTCTAGCTTCTTGGCTGACCACCAGATTAATTCCAACTCTGCAGAATTCAAAGTAGTAATGGTTTAACACCTTTTTTTAAACAGACATTGGTTAGTTTCCTGTCTAAAATTGTTGAGCCTGTATAGATAACAGCTTCAAATTCAAAATTTATCGCACAAACTTGTGTACCTTCTGAAATAATTGGTTCACTTTTTCATCCATTTCCTAGGCAGTCGCTCGTATCATTACTGTTGATACTGCTTAGTTGGCATACCTGTTTCCAAGCAACTTTTTTTTTTTTTATTTTTTTAAACTGCTTCTCCATCTGCCAACGACAAAAAGTTTCAACTTATTCTAGATTCTCAACCTGTAGCATGATTTCCATGCCTTAAGATACAGATCAGAGACATCAGCTAAAATTGAGCTGGAAAATTCTAACATGTTGTGCAGCAGTCGTTACAGACCAATTCACGTCAAGTACAAAAAACTTCTTCCCCTCCGATTTCAGGTTTTCCAAACCACATGAGGCAAGGACTCTTTTGCCGTGGAGATGGCTCCATCTACCACAAGGAAATAAGAAAAATTTTGATCGGTCGAATTCCTTGTATACGACCCACATGAGTGTAGACTATGTGGCTGATGAACTAGCTTGGGCTACCCCAGACCACTCATGCAAAAATATGACAAAGTAGGTTTTTATTTGCAGTAGTCTAAGCTTGTCTTAACATAACTTACCCAAATATACAATTTATGTACACTATTTCTCCACACATTTACATGGACCGAGACTTTGAACCGGGAAAAGTACAAAATAAACCATAGCAGGCTGTCTTCTGCTTTAAGACACTGCATCAAATTATCAGCAAAACACATCTAAAAGCCATCTCCTATAACAACATGATTTTTCTTAGGCACACGCTTGGTCACCTCTGAAAGATTTCAATAGCGACTTCAAGACATTGCAATATTTCTTTAGGTATCTAAGTTAGCAATACTTTTTTTTTAGTCTGTTAACGTTTCACATATATTGTATTGAAAAAAAAATCAGATACAGAAGATGCATTTCAAAACATATGGTTAAAGAAGAGAAATTTCAATTCAGATCTGATTGTTTGGAGCAAACAATGAAGGAGTTGCTTTCAAACAAACTGAAGCTTCTGAACAAGCAACTGGCACAAGGAAGACTGTTCTTTTGAAGAGTGCCACTAAAACAAACTTTCCATGGGTATAACAGCTTGTGGAGGTCATAAAGGCAAACACTACTTTGAAAACTACTTTAAACAACAATTAAGAGCATGTAAAATTGTGACTTCATTTTAATGCTCACCAGTAAGAGAAGGAAAAAAACCCCTAAGTTATTTTTATTCTACTTGATTCATTTCTACTTTTGGTAAACTGAAATGTCTTCGTGATTACAGAATTATACAGCAGTCTTTGTTTAAAGATTGTTTTTACAAAACATGGTATTATTCCCTTAGCACAATATCCTATCTTCTTGGTATAATATCACCTATACAGAGCATTTTTCTTTGATAAAAAGATAGATATATCTGAAAGAAATAAATCCTTTCCATATTACACTGCACCGAATTCCTAATTCTTTATGGGATTACAATGCCTAAGTCATTTCACGTAGTACTCCACTAATTATATTAGTCATATTCACTAATTATATTAGTCATATTCACTAATATTGTTAATATTTCTAAAAATTAAAACTTAGTGAAAGATGAAAATGCTATGCATCTGTGAATATTGCTGCTCTGATATCCCAAAGAATCATTAATTCTCCTAAATATTTGCTTAACCTACTGCAAAATTTTCGGTGAGTAACACTACCCAAAAAAGAAAAGTCTGAGAGAAAGAATAGCCGTTTTAAGGCAAAAATCAGTTTGTGGGCCACAATTTCACCCATATCAGAATTCCACTAACCAATACCCAATGTTATTGAAAATATTGAAAGCTTCATGACGGAAGTTCAGAGTGTTACCGAACACAGAGGTGTAAATTCCTTGATATTTGAAATGAAGCAACTATACAAAGAAATAATCATGTTTATAACTCTTGATCAGAATTTATAAGGAAATTGGAAATTATTGCAAGAAAATAAATATTTTAGATGTAATTAACACTAAGCAGGTGATGAGAACTTCTGCTGTTTTAAATACAAAAAAATATTAAATCTTATTTTAAACAAGAATTAAAGAGCTGCATTAAAACGGCAATATTTGACAGCACCATGAGTGATACCATGCTTAAGGATCTACAAAAATACGTTGGCACTTTCCTCCAAGTAACAAATGAACACTCAACAAACCTGACTACTGTAAACATGCTTTATTTTCAACAGATTTCTGCAGACCATTCTCTACAGTTTTAAGGAACTCTTAAAAAAAGTCTTTCTAATATCAGAGAACAATCTTGAATCCTTTACTAAATATCTGTTCCATAACAAACTCATTTAGAAAGTTTAATATGAGATTAAAAAAAAATAATTATCCAATAATCAATTTCTAAACCAAGGAATCTCACTCAGTTAGGAAAAGACCCCACACCACACTTCTGGTATTCCGTGAACTACAAGCACACCAAGGCCTTTCAGATTTTTCTGCTCTGTTTTTCAATCAGTGTTCCTCACATTTCAAAATTCAGAGAAGTTAACTGATATAACTTGGAAGTGTATCTTTCAGCAGAAGGTAAGCAGTAAATTAACAGGGTTATTCATTTCATCAGAAGTGGCAGAGAATAAGAGTCCCCAAAACATTCAATGTCAAAGAAGGACACAGAAAACACTATCACTGAAAGAGATCTAAGAGTGTTAACAGACTGCAAAGGAGACAGAAATTTGGCACGTGGCACAATAAAAAACTAGTAAGGAAGTTAAACAGAAGTAGAATAGTAACTAACTGTGTGCATTCATAGGAATAAGATTTAGGTCCAGACATCTAAATCCAGACGTCTCCCAATATTGTCAGTGGAGGTCAATGCAATCAGAGGAGCCTGGGGAGCAATTCAATTTACCCTAATGTAGGCACCTAGAGGCTCATTAAATAAATCATTCTCTAGACACTACTGACTGTATAGGCTAGATCTCTATTGATCATAATGGCAGCTTAGGATCCCAGTTGAAAAAATACGTGTACCAAGGAGAAAAAAATTCAGTAAGTCTGTATGAGAATTGGGAGAAATCCATATTTTTTTATATATATGTATATGTATATGTATATATATATATATATATATATATATATATACACACACACACACACACACCCCTGCAGCACATATTACAGGTTTTCAGATAAGGTGGATGAGGACTGGCCAGGTACCCCTGCAAAGTCCAAAAACTAAACTCCTACTGCTTTTCCAAGCTCTATCAATACTCTAAACAAGAGTGCTCTCATACGATGCTCTATAGTTTTGTTTGAGCACAGTGAACATGTAATGGATTTGCAGCCTCATGTAGCTCACGATCGATTATACTGTAGCATATACTGTAACCTAGATCAGCATGTACAATAAAAAAAATAAACATTAGGGAAGAAATAGAAAAGAAAACTGATGCCAGCATGGAGACACGTCACTTTGTGAAGAATCCTGAAATGTATCTAACTAGACTCTGGTTATAAGACAAATCAGCAATAAAACGCAGGACTGGGATGCACACCGACAGAGGGTTTATTCTCACTAGCCCATCACAGCATCTTAAAGCCGTGAATGAGAAGACAGAGGCATTCTCCAGACTAGATCATCCAACAGGCCAAAGTGGCAGCCAAATGGACTTCAGAAGAGTTAGAGAGGAGAGCCTCTCGGCTCCAGCTTGTACTCTAGATATTTGTGACATCTTTTGCTTCATGGAAAATAGTCCCACGTGGATATTAGACAGAAAATTGTTATCATTTAACTCAATGGTCTAGCATGGCAGGCTCCTTCATTCTAGTAATAATAATTTTCCTTACAAGGAAGGAGAAAGAGCATACCAGAAAGCAAAGCTATCCAAGCAGCTATACTACAAATTGGAAATTTAGCAGAGTACGACAACTCCCAGGTCACCGGGATAGCAGAAGAGAAACTCACAAATGAGAGAAGGTCTGAGGAAAAATTGTCTCAGGCGTTTCAGGCAATCAAAATCAGCAGGTCCTGCCTCATTTTGAACAGGACTCTTGGCATTAAAACAACAGACATGCGTTCGGCCACAGCACCAGAAATGAGTCCAGAGGAACTGTGCAATTGACCTGTTCTTGAAGAGTGCCGCTGCTGGCACAGGCTGCAACTCACCCATGCTAGGGTGTTCCCAGTTTCAAAGACCTCTACAGGATAGTGGAATTAATCCAAGAAAGTCTGGTTCATTATCCAGTATTCCAACTCTACTTAGTACATCTTCCAGAAAAAGATCTGAGCAAGTTCACCGCAACAGTTGCAAGTTCTCTGTCTACCCATTGTTTCCAAAGAGCAACCATCTCCTGACACAGCGGAAGATGTCCTGTGCTCACCGAATTGTTCATATTTTACAATCTGGTTGAACTATGCAGCATTCCCTAAGCATGCAATCTTTGAAGCAAGAACTGCAAGGTTTTGCACACCTTTTGGACTACTTAAACCACAGAAGTATTCTTCCCTTTTAAAAGCATGTATCTTGCATAGGGAGTTCACCTGAGTAAGCTCCCCACCTTGAGTGATTAGATATCATTGAATTACTTCATTAATTTATTACTGCATCCCCTCACAAGCACCCCCACGGTGTAGCAACATTATTAGGAATCCTTTATAGATTGTTATTCCTCAGTCTATGCACTGATCAGAATGACATCGGAAGCCAAGTTCAGCATTAGATGACAAAAGGCACACGAGAAGCAAGGCAAGCTAAAAAAACCAAAGGCAGGCCTTCTTCATTGATCATGAGATGAGACCAAGTGGTAAATTGCTGTTACCATCAGGTTATAACAGTTGACCAGCAAAGCAGTCCCCATTCATTAGAAATTTATGACCGGCCCAATCTTATCTGTAATGAGAGACAGTAAAGTCCAAGAGACTCCATTTTACCCTAAGCCTCAGATCTGGAGAAGCAGCAGCATCTCCCAAAGAGATCCAGTGACTTGGGCTGGAGAATATCCCTTCAACCAAGCCAAGTGACAAAGCTACCAAAATGTGACAAATCTATGGCAAAAATCTTGCCTTTTACTGAGATATGGTCATAACAGAAGGATATTAAGTGCACCATCACATATGTCTAAAGATACCAGCAAATCCACAGTATAAGTGCAGATTTAAAAAAAAAAATTTCTAGATAAATTGATCATTGGAAAAAAATCAAATAATTCTTAAAATAAAACTACAAGGAGCCTGAATATCCTCAGAGTGATAAGTATTCTTTATGTCCGCTGATTGATAAGTATTCCTTACGTCTGCTCTTGAAATACGTAGACTTAACTGTTTTGATACAGTCATAGAAGAATAACAAAAACAAGGGATTAAAACACCAAGCCATACATGGAGATTTGGTGTTCATCAACCCTTTTGAACAGAGTAAACTAGATATCGGAGATCTCCAAACACCACAGTTTGGCTTAAAAATGATGGCATTCTCTCTGCAAAAACTCTGCTGTAAGAACAGGTATTTTCCTTATTAACAGCATTATAAAAGACAAAATCACATTTCAAGATGATGATCAAAGGAAAGAGAAGTGCAGAAAAACAGATATTTGCCCTTGCTGTCATAATAAGGAGAACTGCTTATATATAAAGATCCTTTTATATTGTACCTTATGCACAGACTGCCCTGTAATCAAGACGTATTTGAACTGTAGACTGCAAGTATGACACTAGTCTATGCGCAATCAACGACAGCAAAAAGCTTTTTTGAAAACACTAAAAGAGTAAACACTAAACCTAGAAGACTATTTTCCCATCTTTATTTTTTTATTATTATTTTTGTTTTGTTTTACTTTGTTAATTCATCATTGATTAAAAGATGACTTGACTGCGGGGAAAACACAAACAGAAAAATAAAGCAGCTCTACTGCCAGACTGGCCTGAACTGTCTCAGGTGAGTAACATACACCCCAGGTTTTTTGCGCCTGCTGTAAGGTTCTAAAAAGAGGGAAATAACTCTGGTAACAAAACACAAGAAAGAGTCTAACTACTGTAACTCATCTCAAAAAAAACAATCTTTCTTTTCTTGCCAGTTTCACTGGCATTGCCCAGTTCTCATGCCCCAAACCCAACTCCATTAAAGAGATAAATCAGAAAAAGAAACAAAAATTGGAATGTAAACAACACAACTTGCCATAAAGACCACTAGCTTCTGCCACCCCTCAAGGTGGGGGGTGGGAGGTATTTGATGGACATATTGCGTTTTGTTTTTCTCCTTGTGTGAGTGGACTTAAGAGACACAAGGAACAGGAAAAGCTCAGAGCACACCACATTATGCAAAATTCAGTTTCACAGCTAAATAGCACTGTATGTTTCAATATAAAATCACAACTTAACCTTCTTTCAATAAGTAGTAACCTCTATAATGTTGAAATAGTTAAGCCCCATCATAGTAATTTAACTTTCCTAAATCAATATATTAAATTTTTGAAACATAAATTGTACATAGCACAAGTAATGTATAAAAGAGCTGTCCTGTCTTTATTCATGAGATTCAATAGATTTCAAAGACATGCAGCAGAATGTTAAATCAATTCCAAAAGTAAAAACATATTTTTATTTACATCGTGCCTATGTGGTATATCAGCAGCGTGCACATTTGATACAACATGCTGCTTTTCTGGATGACTGAATATGAAATATAGCCACAATTTGCTGTCTGAATATAGACAGATGGAATATGACAGCTATATGATGTTACAACAATTACATGAACATTATCAAAAGAGAAGGCACAGTATACAGGATTCTGGGTTTTGTTTTGGAACTCAGTTTATACGATTAGAGGAAATCTGAACATTTAATAAAATAATTTTAAATTATTCTTTCAAACAATTATATCAAAATTACTAAACTATTCTATCAAAACTTTCCTGTTCAAAAACCACAGGAACACAACTGGAAGAGACCTGCTGTGTCATTGTTTGTCCTGGAAGCTAATAAAAAGATACAGATGAATAGACTTGTATCACAAAAACTGTTAAACTCTGCCTCAGAAGGGGTTACCCTTATTGGGGTAAATAGCCAAAGAGCTTAAATACGTTACTGGTGGTGTCTTTTTCAGAAAATGGCTATAAAGAGAGAGCTGTATGGTTAGAAGGTATTTGACAGAGTCTGCTAAAGACCGTATTTAGTGACTCTCAGATACTTCACAATTGCTGAACTTAGAAATCCGGCAAACAGATAGACAAATCCATCTATAACTTTTCTTAAAATGTCACAGACTTAACTTGCTGCTGCTGTGATGGCTAATAAAACAAAAACCTCTTCTGACAAGTACACAGACTTTCTACAGAGATAGTAAAGTGCAAGTCTGGCAAGTGGTTCAAGACTACAATAAGAATCTTAGAAAATCAAAGGTCTGGCTTTAACAGCCCTTTTTTTTTTTTTTTTTTTTTTTTTTTTTTTTTTTTTTTTTTTTTACACACAATTCTAAAAAGATACTACAGCGTGGAAAGAAAACGTGTCTTGCTGAGAATAAAACACGTCATAAGAGACCAGATTCAGATCTAAATTATTTTAGTACTGGAAAGATATTTATTGCTTTCATTCTTGTACTGACAAGAACCTTATCACTAACCTGCTCCTACACTATATTACTAAATACAGACTTCAGTGCCTAATATGTAATAACTATGAAAACTGATCTTATTTCTTTTTATGGTAGCTAGTACAGTTAAAAACCTAAAATTAAGCCAGCACTGTAATTAAAGTCCTGGAAGAGAGATTCTGTAGCTAGAGCTCTTCTCTGTCTCTAAGACATGCCGCGGGCTGAAAGCCCATCCAAAATTTTCCAGTATAATCTAAGTCAGATGATGAAAACTGAAAATCAAAAGTAAGGACAGATACATTATTAACAGGTTAAAAAAAAAGGGTGAACAAATTAAAGTACTTTAAAGTGAATAATTATAGGAAAATGCCACTGTAACTTTGGCTTCACAACAAAGACTTGAAAATTCCAGTTTTAAAAGAACATAATTGAGAAATCTGGTAGCAACCGAAAAAAGGATTGTGTTTGGAGTGAAAGAGCACACATTTTTACCACAGCACTTATTACTGTGATTCCTAAAATATTTATGTGCCCACACAATAACGTCCAAGTACATCATAGTCTAAAATTATTTTATGTTTTCTAGTACATCATCATCAGTTGTGGTCTATTAGAATAACACACATGAAACAAAAATATGGTGAAAAATAGTGTTTTTAGACCAACTCCATTTCATTTAAGAAATACTGCTTTAAGATTTCGAATCTTATTACATAAAAAATAGCACTTTTTTTGATTTTACGCATTTTTTTAAGAAATTAAGTTTCTGTAACAATAATACCGTCTTATGAAAAACAAAAGTTAAAATATAAAATGAAAAATAGTGAAACAGATGCTTGTCAATATTCAATAAGCTTAGATAACTGTAAGATGCACTGATGTATGCTGATTAGTGATTTAAAGCCTGAGAAAAGAAAGTTTCAGAGAGAAATACACAGAAACATGACTGAGTTTAATATGCATCTACCTTAGCTACGAGGCATAATTAAAACTACATCACTCTCTTAAATCTACATAATTATGTCCCAAAGACACTTTCTCAATTGTATCCTTGACTTCACTGATAAACCTGTAAGGAGCTTGTGTTTAAAAGGTCAGGCAATATTGTTTTAAAGTAAAGTACATCCCTACAAGTAAAAGGGTATAAAAGTAAGGTTTTCGTTTGGTTTTATTCCTTCTAGTGCTCAGAACTCCAGATATGGCAGGCAAAACAAAATTCTAACACACACTGAAAGAAAACAGTACCAAGTGAAGTTGCAGCTTATTCCCCCGCCAAAGGTATGGGGAATTGATGCAGCATCTACCACTGGGGGGGGAAAAGTGATCGCGGCTAATTTTGCAAATGCCAATAACTCCATTAATTGATACTAAAAAGCATCATTAATTTGGGGTGAAGGTTTGTGTGTGTGAACTTTTTACCAGTGAATTTACCTGTAAATTTCAATACCATTTAACTAGTTGAATTCAATACCACAACATTATGCACCACTTACCATCTGTTACTATTCTTACTCCAATTTTTAACACATGAATATAGTTAAATCACGTGCAGGCTATATATAAATCTATACACACTATATATATATATATATATTCATTTATTTTTATTTATATAAAGTTGTAAGTTAATATTACCTTTTCAGTGATGATTACTGTCACGGTTCTGTTTTACCTCAAACTGGGACAATTACATACATTGCATATGGGCAGAAACGGTGAAAGAGTGATTAGTTTCATCTTATTTTGCTAAATAAGTGGTAGGACATCTCTACCATGTATCACAAAGAATATCTAATCTTATATTCACATCTGATTTCTCATCATCTGACTTCTTATATGCCAACTGGAGCTATGATGTGCTTCATTAACTTGCTTAATTTGGAAAAAAAAAAAAAGTAAAATGGACTATGAGAGAGTGAGCCACAGAACACATATCTATACTCTTCATTTAACAAAGAGGTCAGAGCAGCAACACCTACAAATTTGCGCACATTTATATGAGCATTGTGAACAATGTAGATGTTGCTGCAAGTTTGCAGCAAACTCAGGATTTCCTGTTTGTCAGGAAAGTAGAAATAATGTCAACTGCTTTGCAAAACTTGTATTATTAATTATATCATGCAGTAATGTCCATAAATACAACATGGCATGTTATTTTCATCACAGCAATTCCATACTACTATTTTAACTAAGCCGTAATAAAAACCATCATCTGATGCAAACAACTTAAAACTATTTTGATTTGATCTCACGATGCTTAATTAAACAGGAAGCAAACAGCTACCTCTAGCTCCAACTAGATGAGCTAATTTTCTGCAGTCTTTCCAGAATGATTGTGTCCACAACACTAAACAAAAGTAACATTAACAACACTGACAGTGACATCCCTCTAGCCATGGGCCAGGGTTGTATATTTATAAGCATTGCTGATATTCTTTATATTTGATAGAGTCAGTGAGGAATCTTATCCCAGCTCCTTCCAATGACTTATCAGAATTTAACAGGACCCCGCACAAGTTATTCACATTTGATCATACTTCTTGGAATACAATCAAATGCAACCCCTGTGAGCGTGCTTTCTCAGTCCTCTCACTTCCAGAATCCATTACAGATCTCTTTCCTACTCCTTTGGTCAACAGGTATACAAAAATTGAAGAAAATAAACCATGTGTCAGTAACATGCCAAGTGTACTCATCTGGGTGTTTCAAAATTCTGAAGTGCTCCACAAGAGAAGAGAACAGAATGCTAGCAAGCGTAAAGGAATATGCACAGGACACGAAGGACACAAAGGACAAACTCCCATCTATAAAACACAACTTTAAATAAAAATGATAATATATGATAGTAAGAATCTTGCATAGACTTAACATACTTACTGTGATACGCTTGTTACCAAAAATAACCCAATTTTAACAGCAATTGAAGCTTGCTTCCATTCAGCTAAGGAAGGATACTATGATTCCTTGGACTAAATTCCATGGCCAGACCACATTTTGCAAGAAATTCCTACTTTTCAAGCTCAGCTCTAACTGTTCTTATGGAACCAAATGGGGAATAATAATAGCTGTTCACAACATAAGCCCTCGGGGTTCTCCATTATTTGGGTCCAGCTCCTCACTCCTTCTTATTAGCAAATTGCCATAGCCAAAGGAAAGAAAACAAAATCCTTTTCCAGCTACAACCAGCAAGAAAGTTGAACTAATTCATCTTAACTCAGTTGCAACAACGATAATCCATGCATTTATGGTTTCAAGTCATGCTTTTAATTCTCATGCCTAGTTGTGTAAATTTTAACTATAGAACAAATTCATTCAAAAACCCTCTTCTGCATATTGTTTATTAAAATATAAAGCAAACTCCAGACCATCCTCTTCAGCCAAGATCTCGCAGCGATCTCTCTTCACATGAATATCACCTCCAACAACAGTTATGTCCCATTTGAACAATGCACCTGTTAAGCTCTCGCCTTCAATTTACATGCAAAAAAAAACCCCTAAGGAAGCTATATGAAAGGAGTAGATCTCCTGATGATTGATTCACTGCCATAAAGCTGATTTCTGGAAACTAACACAACTATGGAGTTCAGATCACTGTGGCAAAGGCTGTTCATCTCCTAACAACTGGCATCTTCGTTGAGTCACTTCAAAGTTTTGCACAAATACTCTGATTTCATAGACCCAGCTGTTCAGAGGAATGGCGCAAAGGACTATACTATACTAAAAAAAAAAAAAAAAAAAACACACACACAAAAACAACCACCCACCACACCCCAAACCAAAACCACATAAAAGAACCCAGGAATAGCGAAATCTGAAAGTCTTTTTCTTCAGCCTTTAGGGTTGAAATTCAGATTAAATATTAATTTTTACTTCAAGCCTATATGCCTAGGATGCACTTGGACCACCTACTGTCTTGAAACTCCCATAACAATTGCACATAACTGGTTTTTTCTTCAAACTTGCATTTAAAGAAAGGTTTAATGTAAATCCAATAGTAAGTTTGGGAATCAGAGTCATGTAAATGAAAATGCATTTTCATATTTCTTCTGACAATTAAATCACTTTTAGCTTGCTATTAAAGCAACTTCAAGAGCTAACTTTGTAGAATACAAAAAAGATTTGGAAACATATTATAGAAGTATTTTGACTTTCTTTATGCTCAGTTACACTAGGTAAGCATAGCCATTCAACATATAATAACGTTATGAATAGAATGTGATTTTGCCAATACAGAATAAAAATTATTCACTCAAAATCTTTAAAATTCACTTGTTCTATCTCACTACAATCAGAACATGAAATGATAATTTCCAAATTATTAAAGAGAAATACAGATAGTAAGTGGTTCCACTGAAGCTAATTTTTACAATCACTGGTGGAAGGAAAAAAAAATCTATTTCATTTTATGATGTTTAACACAAAAGTACAATTTAATCAAGGACTTGACTGTCTAGTCCCCTGATAACCAATGAAATCAAGGGCAATACTCTTTACTCCATTAATGCTTTGTTACCATGACATACTCTTCCACTTCCACAGATTTCAGGGGGATAAGATTTTACAGGTAATATATGCTGCACTTTTATTACATTTTTTTTATATCCTAGAAGAGAGCAAACATTTTCTTAAAGTTCTATAGTAGCCTTTATACATCTCAGGAGAATTCAAGCCTAGCCATCTATTTGCATTACAGTACTACTGATGTACAATTAAAACAAGATCAGATTTTAATCTGTATAGAAGAATTTCAATTATATTTATATCTTTATCTCTTAGATGTTAAGTATTGTGGCTTGCTGTTCAACATGTCACTCTAGGCTGCAGATATGGAAAGTTTAAATAATTCAAGAATAAAAGTAGAATGACATTCAATTAGAGAATTATATTTAAAAATGTGACAGAATAAAGATCATTTTCTGATTTATGAATCAAACTATGTTTCCAAAACAGTAGGGATTATTACCGAGTATATATAAGGGGGCAAGTAAAAAAAGAATGTAGCTGCAACTCAACCCCCAGATCTCAAACAAATGAGAAAGTAAAATATCAAAACCAAATGTAACAAACTGAGCAATAAAGAAAATATTCCTGGGGATTTAAGGAGGTATTAAAGAACTACCACATCATCCATGCATTATAAATTGAACTGGGGATAGTTGTGCATGCTTAAAAGCAGATTATCAAGTGCCTATTTCTATCTTCATTTAAATACACTGGAGTTTTTTTATAATAGAATTGTATAGACCTACAACGCATTATAGCATAAGGACTTCTAATTTACCTCTATCCTTTTTATTTGTTTATTCATTATGCTCTTGTCTCCCTCTAGTGGCTGGCCCTCACAAAAATTTACTTCTACCTGTATTCAGACCTGGATGGAGAATCACAGGAAAATTCAGGCTGGAAAGGACCTCAGGAGGTCTCTAGTCCAAGCTCCCCCTCACAGAATTTCTCTTTGGCCCTGGAAGAAACAGTCACCACCAGCTGTTTGCAATCAAGGTAAAGCATCACTCCTGGATCCAGATTCAAGGACCTCCTAAGATCATCTAGAAAACAGGTGGAAGAGCCAGGAAAATCAAATCACTGGAACTATCTCATTGGGATGTATCTTCATCGAAAATTTCATCGCTTCATATAACAGAGTAGGAGATGTATTCCTTTGAATATTGATGCAGATGGCAAGTTGTCTGTCCTCAGTTTCATACATGATCATCATGTGTGGAAGAAACATCTAGATTATATTAATCAACTGAAGCTCAAAAGCTTTACTGTGAAAGGTTTTCTTCTTTACCAATCACAGACTCTGAGCAAGGTTAAGTCTGAGTAAACTTCCCTCTTCCTTCTCCCAGGAAAATGTCTGTCATGAGGACCTTCACTAGTGGAAAGGGATGAAGAGACATACCTCGGACAGGAGACTTTGACAACTAGAAAACGACCTGCTCGTTGCCACTTGTGACCAACTTCTACAGAAAACAAAAACCCATATGAGACTGCAGTAAAATAATCTGTAAAATTAAGTCAGGAAGAACAAGAGGCTTCACTAGCCTGAATGCCACCACATCGCCCAGGAAAGTCCTAGAGCGCAGGGCTAAAGACCATGTCTCATTCTCAGTAAGTCACAAGGACAAGAAAGCTGTTCTGACATTGGGATAACCTTGTAAATATAGTAATACTTAAGTTTTGGAGGTTTATTGAACAAGCAAATAAATAAAAACCCAAACTATTGCACAATTTTCAGATGTATTTCAGTGGCATATGCAACAATAATAAAAATCAGTGCAATATCAAATAGCATTATCAACGGAATTACTATTCAACACAGAAGCTTGCAACTAGCAACTGTTTCTTCTGTAAAAAGTGGTAAATAATCAGAGTACTAGAAGAGAGCATTTCGTACCACTGTGCACCAAATACTGCTAAGGAAAAGAATATATATCACAAGCATATATGTAGCAAAGGAAAGCAAAATGTGACAGGTTGCCTTAAAGTCATCCATCTGTACCAAAACCTTGATTCCAGGCTATTAGCTAAAGAAGTAACTGAATAATGCCTTAAAGAAACTGATCCAGCTTTCATCTTTCTTTTGTTCTCAACACTGCATTATCTTTCAAGTCTCCGATTTCACATTCACAGATTAACCACACAAATAGATCTGAAAACAGTAACAGCCAAGTAACATTCTCCACTAAAAGAGGATTTGCTTTGTAACTATCAGAGGATTTTTACAACTGAACTGTAATTATTTAATTGATCTCGACTCATCTTATTACTTCCTTTTTTCAAGGTATACTTTTTTTAAAAGTATACTGGAGTTACTCCCCTCTTTTTGGAGCTGGGGGGGGATGTGTGTGTGTATTCCATAAGAACAGGATGTGCAAGTATCTATGGGAATTAATATCTGTTTAGAGTAAGATTGCATTTTATAGAAAAAACAAACCAGCTTTAAAATAACACTGAGGTTATGAAGCCAACTGGCAAAACTATTCAGTCAGAAGTAACACACCTACCACCATTTGACAGTTGATCCTATCATCTGAACAACAATAATTTACCATTAGGCACTCTTAGCCTACCAATTTGCAGAGTAATTTTAATTACCGTGCCTAAAGAAAAAAATGTTTGATTTTGCACTCTGCATTTTTCTCTGTTGTAAACATGCCAGCACTTGATCATTCCCCTCTCCCAACAGAGCATCTCTACCGGTTTCAGTGCTTTCTTGCTAGGCACTACTAAATTATTTTTTTTTTTCCACGGAATTCATGGTTTCACACTTCATTTACAATATACTTTACAGATTCCTCTCTGAAGGTAAAATATTGTGTCTTAAACTCTTCTACTGTATTTTTATCCGTGAGCCCTGGGGTATATCCACATCAGTGATTCAGAGCACAGAAGGAGTTCTTTTTGCTGCAAATTTTCCTCGTGCCTATGCTTAGCTTGGTGGTAGGCACTCCAGTACGCCACTGCTCTGTTACAGGTAACTTCCTTCCTGCTGAACACCAAAGTTGTGTGCCAAGAATTCTTAGGATTGAGAATGGGCATAAATGTTACAGCCATTAAAGACGAATGTTAACATGCGATTTTGAAACCATTATGTGGTGGCTTAACCCTGGCTGGACGCCAGGTGCCCACCAGAGCCGCTCTATCACTCCCCTCCTCAGCTGGACGGGGGAGAGAAAAAGCTTGTCAGTTGAGATAAGGGCAGGGAGAGACCACTCACCAATCACCACTACGGGCAAAACAGACTCAACTTGGGGAAATTAGTTTAATTTATTACCGATCAAATCAGAATAGGGTAATGAGAAATAAAAACAAATCTTAAAACACCCTCCCACCACCTATCCCTTCTTTTCGGGCTTAACATTACTCCCAAATTCTCTATCTCCTCCCCCCAGCAGAGGAGGGGGACTGGGAATGGGGGTTGCAGTCAGTTAATCACACGTTGCCTCAGCTGCTCCTTCCTCCTCAGGGGGAGGACTCCTCACACTCTTCCCCTGCTCCAGCATGGAGCCCCTCCCATGGGAAACAGTCCTCCACGAACTTCTCCAACATGAGTCATTCCCGTGGACAGGTTGGATCAATGGGCCAAGGCCAACTGTATGAGGTTTAATAAGGCCACGTGCTGGGTCCTGCATTTTGGTCACAACAACCCCATGCATCGCTACAGGCTTGGGGCAGTGTGGCTGGAGAGCTGCCTGGCAGAAAAGGACCTTGGGGTTCTAATTGACAAGCAGCTGAACATGAGCCAGCAGTGTGCCCAGGTGGCCAAGAAAGCCAATGGCATCCTGGCTTGTATTAGAAATAGTGTGACCAGCAGAAGTAAGGAGGTGATTGTCCCCCCGTACTCAGCATTGGTGAGGCCACACCTTGAGTATTGTGTCCAGTTCTGGGCACCTCAATATGAGAGAGATATCGAGGTGCTGGAGTGAGTGCAGAGGAGGGCAACGAAGCTGGTGAAGGGCCTGGAGAATAAATCTTATGAAGAGCGACTGAAGGAGCTGGGACTGTTTAGTTTGAGGAAGAGGAGGCTGAGGGGAGACCTCATCGCTCTCTACGACTACTTGAAAGGACACTGTAGAGAGGTTGGTGCTGGTCTCTTCTCACAGGTAATTAGCGATAGAACAAGAGGGAATGGCTTCAAGCTGCACCAGGGTAGGTTTAGGCTGGACATCAGAAAAAAATTCTTCACAGAAAGAGTTGTCAGACACTGGAAAAGGCTGCCCAGGGAGGTGGTGGAGTCACCATCCCTGAATGTGTTTAAGAGTCGTTTAGATGTGGTGTTGGGGGATACGGTGTAGGGGAGAACTTTGTAGAGTGGGGTTGATGGTTTGACTTGATGATCCCAAGGGTCTTTTCCAACCTAAATGATTCTATGATTCTTCACAAACTGCTCCAGCATGGGTCCTTTCAACAGGGTGAAGTTCTTCAGGAATATACTGCTCCAGCATAGGTCCACCACAGGGTCACTAGTCCTGCCAACAAATGCGCTCCAGCATGGGCTCCTCTCTCCAGAGGTCCTGCCAGGAGCCTGCTCCAGCACAGGCTTCCCACAGGGTCACAGCCTCCTTTTGGCATCCATCTGCTCTGGCGTGGGGTCCTCTACAAGCTGCAGGTGGATATCTGCTCCAACACCAACCTCCATGGGCTGCAGGGGGACAGCCTGCCTCACAATGGTCTTCACCACGGGCTGCAGGGGAATCTCTGCTCCGGCACCTGAAGCACCTCCTGGGGGTCTGCAGGGTTGTTGCTCTCACATACTCTCACATACTCTCACTCCTCTCTCCAGTTGTTGTTGCACAGCAGGTTTTTTCCCCTTAAATTTATGTTATCACAGAGGAGCTACCACCATTGCTGATGGGCTTGGCCTTGGCCAGCAGTGGGCCCATCTTGGAGCCAGTTGGCATTGCCTCTATCGGACACAGGGGAAGCTTCTAGCAGCTTCACAAAGAAGCCACCCCTGTACCCCCCCGCTACCAAAACCTGGCCACACAAACCCAATACACATAACCATTTGCAGCAAATTGAACACTCCCTCTTTGCAATACACCAGTCAGTAACAAATAATTAATCTTAGTCTTTAGCAAGAACCATGCATGTATTTTCACAATGCTCCAGTTAAGACAAAACAGTATAATTACCCCTACTCTACAGGAAAGGAAGAATGGCACGAGTGTCAGAAAATAAAAATGTCAAAAGAAGAAAGTACCAATAAGAATTGTATCAATCTTCATTCTTTCAGGACATTAAACATTACACAACATTTTAGTGTAAAAAACCCACAGGCCACTGACTTCAGTTACAGGTGTGAAAAATCAGCTTTTTTTTTTTTACCCCAGGCTGAAGTTGGTTATCTAGAACTTGAGAATAATGACAATTACACGGAAATAGCAGCCTGCTTGTGAAAACTGCAGTACCTACAACTCCTTGCTTCATTCACAATATGCTTTCTAACTTTCAAAGCTAAACATAGGATCATAAAACTTCATTTATTTATAGGACCTACCAAAAGACATGCTATAATAGAAAGTCATAACCCTATGTTTGAAAACAGGATCCAAGGTGTACACGTCTTCATACATGTGCATACACCCAGGGTCAAAGCACAAGTAGGTGGAATCAGACCTATTCACACAATATTTTTTTAAAACAGAAATAATAAATATATATATTTACATTGTTATTGTTTCTGATAGCTTGTTTTTATTCTTTCAATTTCCTTTAAGCACAGGAAATTGCAACTGAAAAGCCTGTATTTTCCTCAATTCAACTAGTGATTAATTGGCATTCAACCACAAAATTTAAGTTATTACCTCTCTTCAAATCCTTTCTTGAAACTTTTGTAAGAGAATGCATTTTGTATTTCTTTTTTAACAAAATACATATCTCCTCTTAAATCATATCCCTCATTTAAGGAGACAGATTTACAGAGGTTTAGGTACTCACTCAAATCATATCATCAAATCCCTTTCCCCTTCCCAAAAAATCTGCAGACCAGTTGACATGTCTTCCACAACTTGAGAGAGACATAAGTACCATAATTCACAGCACTACTTTTTGCCTCATACCTTGTTATAAACAGACATGCCTCAGAGAGCCTAAGCTAACCTAAGACTGTCTACCAAACACTCCAAAATACTTCATAATACTCTGGAAGCTGAGATCTCACAATATTAAATGCAAAGTACCACAGTCCAAACAAAACTGACATAAGGTCTGAAACTTCTGCTCTAACACATACCACAGGCCAGGCAGAGAGGGATGAGAGAGGAACCCTGCTTGATTCTGCCTAGGCTGTTTAAGGTAGGGAGCAGGTCACAAACCTTCAAAAATTAGCATACGTTTTTCATGTTCTCAAAGAGACAGCACAGGTATGTTATACCTTCCTCACTCATGATACTCTCGAAAATATAAGCAAGGGTTAGCTCAATGACTAATATGTCAATAATACTGCTCATTGCACTGAACAGCATTTTCTTACTATTTCCTTTAAGATATTCTTCTGTCTTCGTTCACCTCCGGTTTCTTCTTTTATTCTTAGACTTTAAGTTTGGTAAAGCAAGCTCACCTCACACACAGCTGTGCAATTAATATTTTTTTCTGTACTGTTTGTGATCACTTACCTGCTTGGTGAATTAATGTAGTCATGTAGCGCCTGTATTTCATAAAGGACATTTGGTTTCCTAGTGATTTAGTAGTAAAGTAAGACTTTTCTAGTCCTCATCTATCAAAAGCCTCTTTGTGGCTTGCGTTTTTTCCCCATGCTTCAAGAGAATGACCAACAAAATGAATAAAATCATAAGCAAAGAGAGAAAAAAACAACGCACCCTTAAAAGACATTACAGTGCCTTTTGCCCAATTATCTACTTTAACAAGCATCTATTCAAATATGTAGCACAATGGACACATAAACCACATCCTCACATTCACGTATTTAGATATTTTTCATTTGTTGAATTACCTTGTCTGCATCCACTTTTCCTCTGATAAATTCTTTCTTCCAAAATTCCAGTGCCTGTTCCAGAGTCAAGCCGATGCCTTTTAAGAACAGTCCATACTGCATACGGCCTCCGTGACGGAGATGATGGTTATCACGTAGGGCTTTGTGCAACTGACGCATGCAAAGAGGGTATGATTTCACAGAAAGCTGTCAAGAGAAAAATTTGTGTTCAAGGCATACTGACCATTTAATTTGTAGGATATATGCTTATTGTGATTATTAATTAGCTCCACCTGAAAACGCCAACGGCTGGAAGAAAAAGATATGCATGTGCAGAGTGCTTTGGGACTGACAATAACACAAGTGTGTCCGTAAGCCATCAAATCCAATAACCATCTCAAGAACAAAATCGAAAGGACAGAGTAATACAGGTGGTGGTATCAGACCATCTTCAGCTACGAAGTAACACAGGTTTAGTTGCTGTCAGGAAAAATATATCTACAGTTCCATTACAGTGTTTCTTGCCTCTTCCTTATTTTAGCTTCTGTAATGTCAAGGTGACCTTTGTTAAGAGTTTTTGGGGGTTGGGGGAAGGGATAGGTACTTTTTAAACACCTTTGAAAAACTACAAGCAGGAGTAAAATCCATTGCAACTCATCTGCAAGCTTTTTCCCTGAAGAATACTATTTCTTATAAACCAAGATCTCAGAGATAAAAAAATGTAATATTCGAGTTTACTTGGGCTTTGCATTTTTATTTTTAACAGCTGAGTCATGCCACAGAATTCACTACCAAAGGAACACTGTCATGGTTAAGATGGACACTGAAAACGTAAACAATGTCTAAAGTTTAGATAAAGGAGTTGTAATGTGGTTTTAATTGTCTCGGCACCCTTGATGTGGTTTTACAATCCATTTTATTTACTTCCTAGTTTTGAAAAACCCTTCTTAAGTCAAAAGTAAAAAAAAAAAAAAAAAGCATTGAAAAGATTAATATTGCCAGGCAATAATCATAAACTAAACATCACAACTTGCAAAATTATTAAACAAGAAAATTTTGTTAAACTCTGTTTATAATTACGTTAGGTATTTGTGAAAGTACACAAAATTATGCAGCAAATTAAGCAATTCATTATAACTCCGGTCTAAATCCTGATTAGACGCATTTTCAGTTAATTCTGCTCCATTTTAAACTTTATCACAATTTCATTCAAGTAGTTCTCAAGAGTTACAAAGCAAACAGGAATCAAAAAAAGATAAAGGCTCTATATGTTGTCTGTACATAGAGTACTTGAATTTAACAAGTTACGTATCAGCATACAATGTAACTCAATAAACACAGAGTACTTACAGCATCAATCTGTTCTAGAGAAATTTTTCCAGTGTTCTTTTGCACGCTGTAATCTGGGCCAACATAAGAATGGCTGCGAACAAAGCAAACAGTACAGCACCATTTAAAAGTGTTCAAAAATATATTTTTTTAAAGTTTAGAAAATTCAGAAAGAAATTATTTTACCAATTAAGGGCTGCAAATATTTTATACGAGGCAAACCCAAGACAACAGTATTTGACAGCTATGTAAGTTATGTACGAATTCAGATGACAGGACCACACTACTGCTGAGGTTGAGAGGGACCTCTGAAGATCACGTAGTCCAGCCCCCTGCTCAAAACAGACTTAACTACAGCAGGTTGCTTAACATCTCATCCATCTGGGTTTTGAGCATCTCTAAGGACAGAGACTTCATGACCTTCTGAGCAACCCATTCCTGTGTTTGACCACCCTAGCAGTAAAAAAAGTGTTTTGTTATGTTTAAGTGGAACTTCCTGTAATTCAGTTTGTGCCCACTGCCTCCTGGTCTATCACTGAATACCACCAAGAAGAGTCTTGCTCTGTCTTTTTTACTCCCGCTTACAGACATCTATTTATACATGCTGATAAGATACACACACACCCCCTCCTGAAATTTATCTCCTCCAGGCTGAAAAATCTCAGCTGTCTCAGCCTCTCCTCATATGTACTGGGGAGACCAAGACTGGACGCAGACCTCCAGATGTGGCCTCACCAGTGCTGAGTAGTGCTTTCCTCAACCTGCTGGCAGTGCTCTTCCTAGCGCCACCCAAGAGGCTGTTAACTGTCTTTGCTTCATGGGTACACTGGTGGCTCATAGTCAGGTTGTTGTCCACCAGGATCCCAAGGTCCTCTCGTGCAACCCTGTTTCACACCCATTGAGCCCTCAGCCAATACTAGTACATGGGGTTTCTCCTCCCCAGATGCAGGGCTTGGTATTTCCCGTTGTTGAACTTCACAGGGTTCCTGTCAGCCCATTTCTCCGGCCTGTCCAAGTCCACCCAAAAGGCAGCACACCCATCTGGTGTAAACCGTTCCTTCCAGTTTTGTATCCCATGAAACTTGCTGAGTGCACACTCTGTTCCATCACCAGCAGCAGCTAAACAATATAGGAGCCATGATCCTGAGGTTCCTCCACTAGTGACTGCCCTCCAGCTGGTCTTAATGCCTCTGATCACAAACCTTTGAGCACAGCACTTCAGCCAGCTCTCAGTCCACCTCACTGTCCCTTTACCTAGCCCATACTTCATCAGTTGTCAATGAGGACGTTACAAGAGACAGTGTCAAAAACCTTGCTAAAGACAAGATAAAAAACATCCACTGCTTTCCCCACACCATCCATTGATCCTTTTATGATAAAACGACCAGCTATGAGATTGGTCAAGAATAATTTCCCATTCACAAATCCATGCTGACCACTTTTGATCACCTTCTTGTCCTTCATATGTCTGGAACTGAGATGAGACTGACCAGTCTACAGTTCCACAGATCCTTCTCCTTACTCTTTGTGAAAGCAGAGTCCACTTTTGCTTTCTTCCAGTAATCAAGAACCCCTTGTACTTTGCTACTTATGCAGCATTTAAAAAACAAAAAAACGAATAAACTGATGTATCACTATGAACATCTACTGCAAGGGAAAAGTGAAAACTCAAAAACGACTTAAGTGTACCAAATAAAAAGCTGGAAGGCTTTTACTGCAGTACTGACAAACAAACGCATGTTTACTCCTGACAGTAGCTGTCTAACCAAAGTAGCACAAGACTTTGCACGTGCTCCCGTATCTTTCATTCATACTGCAATGAAGGAACAAAGCTACTTCTGATACCTGAGCTAAATTCAGGTAATCCTATACTATAGCAGAGACAGTTATGTAGACGTTGTCACCAAAGTAATTTCAAATAAAACACAAGCATCTAATACCCAGCTTTTAAATATATAGGCTTCTTGAATGAGGATATATGCAGGGCTGCAGAATAGGCCAAGAGAAATGCTTACAGCAGAACCCAACTGAACTCAAGAGTGGACAATACAGAAGGCAATAAAGCAAACAGGAGCTTTGGATACAGCATATTGGTCCAAAATCAGGTTGCGAAGTCTGGGAAAGAACAAACTGCTTTGTGAAAGAGGGATTTTGCAAGTAACTTGCAAAGATAATGTCTTAAATCTTCTGAAGACACATAGAGGTTAACTCCAGAAAAAATGCTAATCGCTATCGTCGCTAAATGACGATACTCGGTGCTACAGATTATTTTGTTACATTTCAATACTGTAAAGTGTGAAAAGCATATAGCTAAGAGTGGATTTTACTACAGTACAAATCATTTGTTTAATTATACATGCATTCATTTGTTCTTTAGTCTTATTTCTGGCACACACAGGAGCACTATGCAAGCTTACTGTACTTAATGGATTTTTTTTTCATTACACAACAATGGATAAATAATTAAAAGTATTTGAGCTGTGTGTGTCTATTACTACTGATTCTACTAAAGAAGTATCTAAATTGCCTTGTAGAATCAGATCTGCATCAGATCACTTAGGCGAACTACAAACAGAACAAAACACATAGTCCTGAAAATATTACAATGGAAGCACTGAACAACAGAAAACAGCTGTTGCTTAAGCAACTTCATTTTATTTTGTAAACAACCAATTAGGAAAATGACCATTCAGTCAGTTATCACATCCCAGGATGAGTGCTGGTAACTTCTTAAGCTGCTCTACCATAATCACTTCAGATCATCTGATTGTACCCTATAGTATGTACTAGAATCGTACCAATGGCGAAAAAAATTGCTAAGCTAAAGAAAGCTACTGCTTCCCAGCATCCATAGAAAGGATTGGCCTTGGAAGAGGGGGTCCAAAGGGAAGACACAAAAGTTTTCCTATACAATAAGTGAACAAAATAAGACTTCACAAATTACTGCTAAAAAGAGGACATACTCTCTGAATCTTGCAGATCATTATAAGTACGCTTATAAATACTTAAAGGATGGGTGTCAGGAGGATGGGGCCAGGATCTTTTCAGTGGTGCCCAGTGATAGGACAAGAGGTAATGGGCACAAGCTTGAACATAGGAAGTTCCACCTAAACATGAGAAGGAACTTCTTCCTTTGAGGGTGGCAGAGCCCTGGCACAGGCTGCCCAGAGAGGTGGTGGAGTCTCCAACTCTGGGGACATTCCAAACCCGCCTGGACACGTTCCCTGTGCAACCTGCTCTAGGTGACCCTGCTCTGGCAGGGGGGTTGGACTAGATGATCTCCAGAGGTCCCTTCCAACCCCTACCATTCTGTGATTATGTCTGGAGTTGGTAGAAAACTTTACTGCAAGGACAGAAAACCCAATGCCAAGGCAGGGGCAGGGAAGAAGAAAAAATTTTACTTTTTAGACTCTGAAAAGTGCAAATAATCTCATCATGGTAAGCAAATAGGAAAAGTTTTTCATAAATGTTTCCCTATTTTTACATTGACAAGCAGCATATGACCTTTGCAAGGTCAAAGTTTCTTGATACCTAACACCACTCACCAAAGAGCTGAACCCTATAAAGTGCCATCAAAGGTGGTGCTCTGAAAAAGGGTATGCTTTATCCATCCAGAATGTGTGGTAGATTGGAGCTGGGCATAAAGAGACTAGCAGAAGTCATGTGGCTTTTGGCAGCTAAACTGTTGGATTCCCGTCCCAAGGAGCTCAAGGGACTAGAGCTTTTGGGTTTGCAGTTTTAGGTATCAGGTCTTCTGATTTTCTACCGTAGAGATTCCCCAGGTCCCTTGATTTCATCACAAGAAAAATCACACTGCTTTCTCCATGGATTGCCATTATTTTCTCTACATTTCTATTAAAATTCTCAAAAACCTTAGGGGGAAAAAAATAATTAAGACTATCCTTTGTTCTATGAACAATGGTCTTCGTTTTTTTCATGTCATTAAACATTGCCAAACAGCTTCCTACTGCTGGTTTGAAAACACATTACAACACAAATCAACGGGGCTTGTGATCACCCTCACTTTCTTCTATTTTTTGCTTCCAGTTTTAGCTCTTATTTTGGACTCATCCTTTCTGTTATTCCACCTAGCTTCTGAGATTACTTCTTACTCACGTAGAAATATCTATAGTTCTTCATAATTTTTTTTTGTGATTTACTGGAATGCAAGCAGCAATGTCTTCACTTTTCACTTAAAAAACACTTTTATTTTACCTCCATATATAAATTCCTGTCTCTCTCCATTCAGCCTGACTCAATCACTCAAAACCCATTTTTCTAAAATCCAAATCTCAGTTACCAGAAGTTTTTTAAGCATACCTCACAACTAAAGATCAACACGTACATTTGCACCGCTGTTGACCAAGAACACTACATCAACATTTCCAAGAACGGTATCTATGTCCTTGTAGCTCTAGGATTGTTCTGGTAAATACTGTATCATTCGCAGAGGTATATCATGAGATTTAGCAAGGATATGAAGGGCACTTTGTAGATGTTGAGGACAGTAAATGACACTAAGGCATGCAGTCTTTACTTGCTTGCGAGATGAGCATAAGTGAAAAAGAGGGTGAACATGTCTGCATGAGTATTGTGTTATCCATTAAAAAAAAATCCAGTCTTGCAAAGCACATGGTTTCTGTATGAACCTATGATTTGAAGATAGATTTAACACAATCATATACACGTTGGTTGTAAAGGATGTTAGAAGACCATTTAATCCCACACCCCACTTTAAGCGGGACCATGGCCAATAGTAGTCAGGTGAGCCACGGCTTTTTCTAGCTGAATCCTAAAAATCTCCACGAACTAAGAGTCCATATCTCTGGGCAACGTGCTGCACTATCATCCTAGAATATGTTTCCTAATGTCCGATCTAAACCTCACAAGCTACTGTATGTGACCAGTGTCATTTGTTACATCCTCTGGCACCATCAAGAATTCCAATACCATGATGTTTGTCCTTCAAAGAGTTGCAGGCTGCTCTTTGATCATCCCTAAGCCTCCTCTTCACCAGACTGAACAAAGTCAGCTCAGCTTCTCCTTTTAATTCATGTACAGGCACAGTCTTACGGTATTTTGATGGGATTACATACAACAGTTTTTGTCTATCTTTGAAATTATTCCTGCTGAAGATTTTAAACAGTAGAGTGTTATGACCCTGTAATTTCATCACAAAACCCATATAAACTCCTTTGAAAGCAGCAGTTGCAGAAGCATTCTTCTCATGCATCTAGACATAAAGTTTTCATTTCTATTAAATTGCTACAGTTTTAGCAATTTAAATCTCCTTGTAGCCTACTGTGAGGATGTGAAATCCCTAAGCATAACCGTGCATCCAATATTTTAACATTTTAACTAAAAATGTTCTCTCTTTTTTTTGTCTAGTACAATTAATATTAGAAAGCACCAATGAAACAGAATAGGTCAAAAAGAGGACCAAAGTCACAGATAAAATACATACTTACTCCAGAACAGTACAACTACAAAATACATGTTATGTCCATTGAAAAAAATGGGCATTGATTTAAATATCTATGCAGACACAATCCACAGAAGAATGACCTTTTCTGAGGACTAGCTGATTTAAAAGTCACACGCAGATATGAATAGCTGCCAAAAAATGTGTTGGGCATTAACAACCAAACAATGCTCCGTAACCTTCAATTGTATGCTCTTTTCACGTGTTTCTATCTAAGCTTTTGCTCCCCCGAGATAAAACTCTATTGACATATGCCAAAAATAAAATACTGCTGTAAGAACTCACACAATGAAGGTAGAGAAAAGCCTACAACTAACTAATCGTCTCCTTTCTTATGAGTGAGAAGAAGGAAAAACGAATCACGTATTCACAGAAAAAAAAAAAAAAAAAAAACAGAGAAGTCCTGTTTGGTCATCTGTCTGTTCACTGCCAGAGATTGTTTTTCAAGTTGTAAGGTTTTGTCTATTTTAAAGGAACTTCCAAAAACGCAACTGAGAAGCATTTGTGTATTTTTTTCAATTCGTGACAAAATGTAGTGGGAACAGCCCCTCCATTTTCAGAAAAGCAAAATGGAAGTAACTTACCAGTCGTTAAACATACATACTTAAGTTAACGTAAGAATGTGCAAAAAACACCTTATTGCATAAATGTAGGATATAGTATCCTTGTTAAAGTAGCTGATGTGAAACTAGCTTTTTTTGCAACCTTTCCTTTTCCCAGCTTAAAAAAAAAAAAGCGCCCAGGGAGGACTGTGATTCTTGTGATACCGAAGGCTGTTCCACTTAGACAGATGCATGGCATATATCAAAAGAAATTCCAAATTTCTCAGTAATTACTTCTAGAGAGCACGATTTATAAAAAGCTAACCTAATGGCTCATTGGCTTCAAGTGGAGAAAGGTATGCCACTGAGGCATACTTTTAAAAATTCTAGTAAGATGTATGGTAATAAAAACATGGAAGGTTTTTGGCATTCAGAAGTGTCCCCTAACCAGCTATGTAACAGTTACACCACAATATTTATTTCATTCATTGCTCTTGAACAAAGTTCAATCATGTGTTAATAAGCGGAGACACAATGAAAGCTATTTTTCCTATTATGATTTACACTAAAAGCAGTAAGATAGGAAGCTGTTCTATGTAATAAAAATTATGAGAATTTTTAAAGAAATCAAAATAAAGTGTCAAATTTTTGGGTACAGATACCTGAAGCAGTGGCACACCATAGGAAATAAAGAGCATGCTAACTAGGTCTGCATCCTCATTCCAGTGCAGTGCTGTCATGATGGAGCCTCACCACTTCCATTTCTAATTCATTCAACATAATTTCAGTGATCTTAATGCAAAGCTGTACGTGTTCAAAAACAGAGCTCTCATTACTGACATTCAATAGTTAAGTAAATTTCTACTCTTAGAGATATTAAAAATTCAACTGAATAAATACCTGAGCAACCCGATCTAACCAGATCTGCATTGAGCAGGGGCTAGATTAAATCATCTCCAGAGGTTCACTCCATGCTAAATTATTCAATGATTCTAAGCCAATGCATCTCCCTCTAATTGCATGGTCTTTGTCCTCCTGCATACTACGGTAGTAAGAAAACTGTCACAAACAATATAAAGTGGTAAAAAGCAATCACGTATATAAAAAACCGAGACCAGGTCTATGCTTAACCTAAAGAACATCAGGAAAGTATGTTTTCTCACTCTTCATCTCCAAACGCATTCAAAGAAAGTAGAAAGCTTCTATATACTGTAATCTACTAAGAGAGAGGCAGATTATTTCAGTTTTATTGTAGAGCACTCTTAATGGTTCACATTTTCAGCTCTCTCCTTAGGTCCTCTGGGCAGTGTAATTTCGAATTTGTTTTGTTCATGAAGAAGCTTAACAACTTTGCACTTACTATAAAAAAAAGCTTTTATAAAAGCTACAAATATTTTCTTGTTACTTAGAAGTAACGCCAGTTCTGTAAATTATGTTTCATGTCATTTATAAAGCTTTTGTTAAATTGAAAGGATACTTTTAGGGCTTTTTTTCCAAATCAAAGCCAATTGCACTGTCAGAATGTCTGAAAAAAAAAATTGTAACTAAAACATTCTAATATAATTATTTTAATCTGTATGAAAGAATACACTCGTGCTTTCAGTTTATGCTACCTGAGATGATTAAGCAGAGGTTGTAGTCTCTCGTCAGACTGTACAGAAGGCAGCGATCGTGCTGTCAGCTGGAAGAAAACAGAAGTTCAATTAATAAAATATTAGCTTCAAAAAAATTGATAGTACGAAGCAGGAATGATGTAACAAATCACCCTGCGTTGCTACAACTTCACACAACATTGAGTAAGACATATTTTCTCCTATTTAAAATAACTAAGCACAGCCTTCCAGAATCTGAAGTTAGTAGAAGTATTTACAAGTTAACAAAGTCAAGCAGTGAAAAATATTTTTTCTAAGATTACAATGTTATTTGAATTAAATAGCAAGACATCACTGAAAGTAATATACTTTTTTCGAAACATATTTGACCTAAAAGTCATATTCTACCTAGACAGCCCTCTAGCAGACACATAATGTAAATATAGTCCATTAAGCTATATTATATTCGGTTTACATTTGTATAGAAAAACTTACGTAATATTTAACACTAGATGACTTTTATATAGACATGCATCTGTGTACGCTGTTTTTTTATTTAATGGGCATAACCTGTATTTTGTAATTTGACTGTTCTAAACCAAATACATACTTTTTTCTTGTAACTGTTTCATATGACTCATTAAAATATTAAACAACTTCTGAAAAAGTAAACCTAGTAGTCTATAAATCAATAAGTACATGTCACACTATTGCAGAATACTTGTTAATTGGTGTATTAACTAAAATAGTTGGAAAAAATGTGTTAATTTGATTAATACCAGTACATAGGTGTCTACCTTTGCCTATAAAAGTTAGAACCGTAGCAGTTCTGAAACTGCTGACATATATCTAATACAAAATATTTAATATAACATGCATTTCATGATTCTGTTGCTGCCACATTAGGCTGTATTTTGAAAACTACCTTAGTACAAATATAAAATGTCAACATATTTCACGTTGTATAAATCAGCATCAACTTATTTAGTATTTTACAGGTAACTTAAAATGCATGCATACAGTTATACATACTCTTTAAAAAAAATCTTATTAAAAAATAAAAATCCCTAAACAAACTTTTAGCACTGACTGTGTAGCTTTACCTTGCTGGTTCCAACACACCAGTAAAGGCAAGGACTGAAGTAGGCTGCAACTTCTATTTATAACCCATAAAGAAATTTACCCCAGAAAAAGCTGCACTCAGTGAGCCACACTGTAAATAAAATTAGCTTTTACAAAGATGGTGGTAAATTAATGCTAGTGTTTTCAAACAGCTAAGAATTTTATGTCCTTTTCTCTACAAGAAAAGAATAATCCCAATTACAGAATCCAAACTGGGATTCTGCAGACGTTTTCCAATCACTCTGAAATGAAATTTAGACAAATTCCTGCAAGCACAGCCTTCCCTCCTCCATATACGGTACTAACACAAAGATCATCTTACCAGGAAAAAAAAGCAAAAGCATACTATTCGATATTTTAGATACATGAAAGACATCACAATGTTGTCAAGTACGGAACATAGCTCCAAACTCTAATCAAGCTGAAGCAGTTTAATTTACAGAGAACACTGCAGACTTAAGATATTTCCAGTCCCAAGGCCCAGATGATCAGAGGAGCGGGCAGAGGGAGCCGCAGACAGAACCTGTGGACACCTCAGCGTTGAGTTGAGATGGTGAAAGTTGGGGTGAGTGAGTAGATATAATGCAAATTAAGGACCATGTTATCAATATCACACAACATTTAAAATTGAGAAAGGAGGAAGAATATTTAACAATATGAGGGAAAGGAATTAATAAACTGAAATCTGAGATGACAACGCTGGTCCAACTTCATACTAGCTTCATTACTAGAGTCACCAGCTGTCTTTGCTGCAATTCAGATTGCCAACGGGAGGGGAATGGGGGGATGGCACAAGCATGGGAGGGGAAAATCAATTTGAAGTAACCAGAACTTCCAAAAGCAAGCTTTCTAAAGTTTTGTCAAAATTCAGTACTATTTTTATGCAATCTTGTAGAAGAATAGCAATAAAATGAGTTCTTCTTTTCTGCTGAGCTCTACTCAACAATCGCATCTCTAGTGTTCACTATGCTGAATTCATGACAAATAAACAGAACAATCTGGCAGTGCTACATCAAGTAACAATGAACATAAAAGGATGACAACTTATAGGTTGATGTCTAAGAATTGGTCTGTTTTTCTTCCCCCCATCCAAACATGAGACCAGCACATGAAATTGCAAGTTACCAAAGATTTACTATGAATCTTAAAAAAAAAAAAAGTTAACTTGACACAAAGCCCAAAGTTAAGTGGCAGCTCCACATGCTATCAGGAAGGCAATGACATTTTTTACACATGGCAATTAAGAACAAGATTATCATGGCTCAATTAACTCGTCTCAATTTTTAGGAGTGAGTGAATTTCTTGATTTTGAGGTTATCATCTAAGAGCTATTTTCTCTCTAAGTGTATCTCTGCACAAAAAAGATAAGAGAATTTTTATTTTCACAGGTTGCTTTCTAAATGAGATGTCCTAATTAGCTGGATTGCACAAGAAAATTTTAATATAACGTCAGACCTTTTGATGAATACATTTAAAAAAAAAAAATCACATTAAGTTGGATGTCATTGAGAAAAGCACAGAAAGCAGGGTTTTGTAGCAAAGGTTTATTTTAGCTGAGGCAGGCTACTGAATTACTCCAGGCTCTTTCTACAATTTACCAGAAAAAAAAAAAAGTTCCTGTCGGATGGTGCATAAGAGAACCTAAAACATTAATTGTTACCAAGAGTATTTCCTTACCAACTGCTAGGTGCTCCCAGAACAACAAGGAGCATCTGAAGGCATGCTGTCCACATGCACATCCACAGCCTGTGATTTGCCTCTACACAATTTGTCAAGCCCAACTTTTGTTTTTTTGATATCCTAGAACTACCTGTGCTGGCATTCATGCGATTTCTTTCATATTTTAATGAACGCTGTACAAGCAGGCTTCACATGCTTTTGCTTCCTCAGCTCTTTTAATACACAGACAGGCAGGATTACATCATACGGGACTCTCATTTAAAAGGGAGGGTGACTGCACTGTGAATAAGTCTTTTGTCCTCCCCCCAAGAAAATCTTCCTTCATAACTCCAAGCTTTATAACAAAATTTACCAAAAGGCAGCTTGCAGAGACTTTGAATGGAAGACTGCTCTATCAAGTGCTGAACACACCTCCAAAATACGTAATACTTTTAAAGGTGAGCGCACGGTTCCCAGCAGGCACTCTGCAGTTCTTGGAAATACAGGCACTTCTCTACAGGGGCTAGCTAAATTATTTAACCTGTATTTCCACTGGCAGGTCCAGAACAAACATCACCTCTGCACATGCTCCACTACTCAGTGAAACAAAGTCTGGGTTAAGACCAGTCATAGGTTTGGGAGCCGTCTGCGGCATAGATGAAAAAATTTTCCTAGAATGTTTTTCTATGTTTATTTCTGCTATGAGAGTTACACCACTAACAAAGGGTACAAAGGAACAGCTCTAATCCAAATGCAAAGATGAAATAAGGTTAAAGTAGGGATTGATGAAGGCAGCCGTAAAAACAAAAGAAAAGGCTTTAACGAAAACACCCAAAACCAACAAACAGAAAAAACACAGTTACTTTCGCCACATGTGAAAGTCCACCATCACTTGTGACCACGTAACATCATGCTCAGCAATAAAACTGAGGGGCAGTTTCTCCATTTTCCAGTAGCCATTGCTCAGGGCCTGGGTGGGCATCGATCTGCTGGTGGTGGGCATCACTTGTGGTTTTTTCTCTTTCCCCCTTCACTTAATAAACTGTCTTTACCTCAATCCATTAGTTTTCTTATTTTTGCCTTTCCTGAATCTCTCCCCAATCCCTTGGGGAAGGTTTGCTGGAGTGGGGGAGAGGCTTTCCTGACAGCCAGGGTCAATCCACCACATATATTTATAATCTCATTTCACAGCAATAAGCAGCTGGTAAATTTCGTCTTAAGCATATATTTCACAGTATTTTGAAAGCTCAGTTGACCATCTTACAGAAATCCAAAAAGAGCTGCTACGGGTTCATACAAAAGCTACTGAAGGTGGTTCTATACCACCTCCTTTTACACTCAACAGCAAGTCTTCCCTATCAATGGAGACAAATAAAAAAATAAAATATAAAAAAAATTATATGCCAAACTTGGGAAAAATATTAAAAGTAAAAATAAAAGAGAGACTACATATGTAACCAGAAACTAAGACACAGAGGGTCAAAATCTACTAATAAATCAGGTCTTCCATATCTATTTACAAAACAGAAAGTTGATCCCATCTAGACAAAAAAAATTGAACTTCAACCCCCACTCCTGTTTCCCCAGTAATCTAGACACCTGACTGGAAGAAGCCACTTCCAAAAGTAACAAGTATAGTCACCAAATCCATTTGAAATGGTATTAACAAACTATTAACATACTATTTTTAATTATCAAATCTAATATAGCAATTTAGAGAACATTTTTTTAAACCCTCCCAAAAAGGTAAAAAAAAAATACAGGAAAACTTTGTGCTTATAATATATCTATTATTCCACATTAGCTAATTTTTCCCTACAATTGCACATCTCCCTACAATTTTCCTGTACGACCATTTAACACTTCACTACTCCATTACTGGGCTTCAATTTTTAAGCTGGACAGGTCACATCCAGGTTAGTTGCTTTTCCATTTTATTTTTAATTGCTCTAATTAAACAAATTTGTGTCAAAACTAGTTTTAAATGCTACTACAGACAACACTGACAAGATAATTATGTGTCTTTAATACTATCCACAAATATTTTATACCATTAGTATAATAGTTTCTAAGTCTTGGTGAAAAATCAGTCAACAAAGGTTCATAAGACCTGTTCTCCACTCACAGAAATTGAAATTAAAAAAAAAAAAGAGAAGTAGACTTGAAGCAAATATACTATTAACAGTAGCAAGAAATCAAGAAATAACAGGACACTGCAACAACAAAGCGCATGGATGAAAAAAGAAAAGCAGAAAAGTATGGGAAGTGGGAGGTGTTTACCTTATAAAATTTCATTGCTCAATTCCAATTCTTTCCATCTTTGTAGCAACAGTAACAAAACCAGTAGATTAAGCTAAGTAAAATCCTCTATGACAAGTGTATTGTATGCTGACTTCAAGAATTTAGAAATAACACTCCTATATTCCCTGCTCTGACTCTTCAACTAAAAGTCATTAATGCATTAGTGAAAAACACCTACAGCAAACTTCTTTAACAGTGATTTTGATGCAGCATAGAATAACTAAAGTCGTTAGGCTTTTGTTAGGTTTCAATTAGAAAACTAGCAAGCAAATTTTAGAAAGCAATAAGAACACAGAAAATAGAAATGAGAGTATTAGAAGGGAAACAAAACCCTATGTGCTTTGACTCTTACACTACACTAATCCTTTTATAAGGATTAAATTTACATGGTGAAGGCTCTTGCGTCTTCCCATTATATGTATTGATGAACCGGGAAAAATGAAGGATTAGGTAGCTAAAAGGTTACGTATAGAGAGAAAATTTCTATTCAGAAAGTGAAGAAACAAACCATGGTTTATTGTACTCTTTTACTGCATTCTGTACTCTTCAGTCCATTCTCCAACCAACCATTCGTTCCTATGATCCACTTCAATGCCTTTAGGGCTACAGACAACCCATTCCTGCATTTCTGTTTCCCAGTTGTTACAATAAGAAAGGAGAGAGCATAAAGCAAACCAAAATGAGTGTGGACATCAGAACTTCAATTTCAGCCTTCCAAATGAAAGCTCTAGATGGTTATCTATTGCTTTGATGCATATTAATGCAAAAAAATACTTTTATGAAGCAAAGAAAGAAACATTGTCTGTGTAACATCAACAATTTGACATATTCAGAGTGAACACATCACTAAAATGCTTCCTCAATAATGCTGTATGGACTTAAAAAAGAAAAAAACCCAACAACTTAGGTCAGACATTGAATTATTACAGTTAAGACTTCAAAAGTTTAAAGAGAGAATCTATTTCAGTCTCTCACTGCTGCCTAAGGAATAAGCCATACCTTATATGTTTTCTATTTCATTGGTTTTGTAATATGCCACTTGACAGAATGTGCCCTTCTTGTTAAAATATCTTAATTGTTTAAAATATCTTTCCTTTTTTGTTAAGCTCATCTTAAAAAACCTTTAAAAAAGTTTCCTATTCACTGTTACCCTGAAACAGTTAGTTAGATAATTCTTTCCTTTCTGCTCTGAAAAGGATGCAATACATACACGATGGTTCAGAAAAGCATTCTTTATTAGCCGGAAGGGTTATAGTGGCCTGGTGTGTTGTCTAAAAGGCAAACAAAGGAATGAAAGTTTAGATTGTTTGCTAGAACTGGTTTCGACTGGCGTGAACTGCAGTGTTACAAACTTATTGCCAAAGTTATACAAAAGAGATTTTTCGACTGAGGTTGGAGCAGACAGGGAAAAAGATATTAAACTTGTGGGCTATTTCTAAATGGTCTGTGAAGAACATATTAAAAAAACAAAACAAAACACAACTATTATCCATCAGGCTTAAACATACCAGTAACTTACACCACTACTGGATTTTCCCCAAGAGATCTGCGAAACAAAATAGATAAAGTGGAAACCTATGGAAACATAAACCTGACAACTTTGTGTAGAAGCAATTATACCCTAGCTTAATCAGCATTAACAAGCGAGTAGAAAATGAATACGTGAACTAGACAAAAATAAAAGACATGGTTCTATGGATATAGACTTCACAGGAGCTTTCTCAAGGTGACTCTATGCCACCACGTTTCTGTAAGGTCACATTAAGATTGCCCTCATTTTAACAGTGAAAGGTGCTAACACTGCATGCAGCTGGAAGTTTTAATAAAACAGTGACTTTTTGCAAGAATCCTTCTGTGATCAGGCAGAAACAAACTTAGCTTAGATTTGAGCTAAAGCAGGATCTGACCTGGTGACCAGTAAGACAGAGGAAGGGGAAGCTCCTTTCATTTGTGGCACACAATTGCTTTGCTCCTCAAACCATTTAGTTCTTAGATTACGATTAAAAATCATTATGCCGTACATTTACTAGAAACAGAAAGTCTCCCTTCTTACACCTCTGACTGCGATCCCCTTGTTCCTGTTAAATTCATCACCCAACTGAGTACGAGCCTGCACAGCAGTGAAGAGCAAGAGGGAGATAAAGTAAAAGATAAACGGAAACAAAGATATGGGTAAAATATAAAATTGTAGTAGTACCTGCAGCAGTAACACATCCGAAGTAACTGTATGCAATTAGAAATAATGTGGAAGGAAATTAAATTCTGTTTTAGTCTGGTGGTCCATCACTACTTTACCTATTCACCTCCTTCTCTTTAATTTTTTGAAAGGAAGACTACATTTAGAGATACCTATTTAGTACTACGAGGCACTACGCTTGTTCCAACTAACTCGCAAGTTTTATTCAAAGATGTGTTTTGCCAACAATGTTGTAAGTTGCTTCCCAGATGTAACCACTCTTACAGAGTATCAGCTTTTATGTGACCAAAACCAGACATGCACCATTTCTTGTTGACAGTACAGTAGGCACAACATATCTGAGAGTTAGAAATACAGACTCCAGCTTTCCCCCACTTCACCAGGGACATCTGAAAAATGAGAGGACCGTAAGATGTTCTCTGTGAAAGTTTCTTACCTTAATTCAGGATTTTTCTCCTTATCCCTAGTCTATCTAGATTAGCTGTCTGGACTCTCTGCTTGATCAAAAGAAAAAACAATCTCTAGGAGATGCCACAAAAGCACATGGGAGGCTTTACTCCTCTCACCCCCATTTTAAGATACAGAACAGGTCAAAAATAATGCTGTAGAAACATCTTAGTTATACTTACTTAAGGACTGTGTCATAATATTCACTGTATTATTATAGACACATGACACACCTGCAAGTGCTCTTTACGTATTTATAGTATTTAGGATCAACATGAACCATGCACATACCCAGCATGATTACAGTAAATAACAGGCTTTTAAGTCTCAGTTCCTCTTATACTGAGTCCAACTGCAAGTGTTTCTCAATGCATATAATCAAGATTATGCTTTTATTTAAAAAGGGTGACTCTACTATATACTGACATCTTATTTCAAACATAAATCACTCGATAAAATCTTTTTCGCACTGCAATCTGATTGTCTTCAGAGATGAGCATTAGTTTTGATGTACGTTTTATTTCAGAATGCAGCCTAAATGGGGGAACTATTAGTCACAAAAGGCTTCTTAATACATTTCTCTCTCATTAGAAGTATTGTTGATGAATAGGAATTCTAAGACTTTAAAAAAAACCTTCATTTTCAAAAAAACCTGAATTTTAGTTAGCGATTCTCTAAAAAGTAGTTTTAAAGAATATGAACTCTCCAGTAAGGCAGCTTATTTTTCTATCTTGCATTTCAGTGCACCAGGCATCAAAACACTTGCCTTAATTTAAATTTTAAATATAATGTCTAGAAAAGTTTTGTACTTCTGGGGAAATCTTAATATTGCTTTCTTTTGCCCCCCCCCCCCTTTTTTTTTTTTAAGATATTTCAGAATGATAACCTTACATGGTCTTCAAAACCGTACAATTTTGCAGCCACCACTTGGAAGTCATGAGATGCAGATATTGCCAGAACCCAAGAATGTAATTACATTTCAGAGACATCCAACTAAGTCGCAGGCTGCCTCATACCAACAAAAACTGATTGATTTTGAAACATCAGCTATCTTGCTAATGTTGTAACAAAATGTCACAATGCAAATGCTATGCAGCTGGGGAACCTGAAATAAGAGCATAGTGTTTGCATGCCGGTATGCTGCTGTACCTAGACAGTTGACATTTTAGCGCTGATCAATTTTCTTTTGAAAAAAGTTGGGGTTTAACCTTTCACAGCATGTTACAAATCTCAAGTGTTGTACAAAATTAATAACTAATTTTTGCCGAGGCTTTTTCAGCTATTAAAAGTTATTTCAGCAGCACTTACACTGAAACACGCTCAATAAAAAAAAATAAAGCACGCAATTAATATTATGTTTATTCAACATGAATTGTTCACACACAGGAGACAACTTTTTCAAAACTAACAAAACTATTCAAGCAAAATTTTTTTTGACACTACCAACTGTTTGTTTTTGTTTGTGGGTTTTTTTTGGTTTTTTTTTTTTTTTTTACAGTGGGCCAATATAATTTAATACATAAAGCATTCAGATTATTTTCATATAGCAACACCAAACGTGTGGAAGAAAGAAAATAAATAATACAGATTGGCATTACTGGGCTCCTACTACAAATGTAACAATGCTGACATTTTCAAAGGACAAGAAAAAATTTTCTTCATGAATCTCTAGTGGTTGATACAGGCATCAGTATAAGGCTAAAGTTGGTTTTGTGGGTTTGTTTTTTGTTTTTGTTTTGTTTTGTTTTTAATTAAATAAAACTCCCCCCCACTCTCTTCTCACACACACCCTTCACAATAACACAAACCAGCCTGAAGAAAAAAATCACAGAGAATGAAAAGTTTTAAGGATGTTTTAAGGAAAGCAAATCAAAGGCAACAGCTAACTTATTGCTTTTTTTAAAAAAAAAAAAAGAATTCAAGTTATATTCTTAGCACTGTAATTTTCTTTTTTTTTTTTTTTACTCTAAAAGGGGTAGAGGGGCACCATAGTTATTATCGATGTTGCTTAAATGCTATATCTAGCAATTTTAAAGCTATATATAAATATAAATTATAGTATAAAATATATATTCTAAATTATAAATATTACATATATAAAATTAATGTCTTTTTATATTAGTCAGTTAATTTAAGCTGCCAAAGGACAAATCTTCCGCGGCAGAAGAAACAAATTAACAGTTGTGAGGAACTTCCTTGCTGGTGTGTCCTAGGTATTTACCTAATACTTTTAAGAACTTTGAAGAAACCAAACTCCACTAATTTCAGCTCAGCATTTGTCAAATGCATTCTGAATAATAATTACTGTTTTCCTGAGGCATTTGCTTCTGAAAGTAATTGATTTCTTTTTTCCATTTGGAAATGCCTCACTTTCATATTCACACCGAGGTATAAATAACATCTGGGTTGAAGATTAATATTTAGTCTTTAAAGCAAAATTTTTCAATAATTAAACCTTGTTTAATTGGTAAGTGAACTGTTGCCGGTTTTTCCATCATTATTACTTGTGCATATACTCATTTCACTTGCATGTTAGGGTGAAAGTATGTAAATGAACTCATCTCTTGTACTTTTTTTGCATTCAAACATAAAGCTAAAGTTGACAGTTACCAAGATGCTCATTAGATATTTTTCCCCAAAACCAGATTATTAATTCCTTCTTTCTTACAATAGCCTATAGTGTCTTTAAGGCTTTAATTATATGTAGATTGAAGTAGCCACTAAGAAAGCTACCTTGTCAGCAAAATCCAAATCTTACATTAAATAATACTGCTTCCCATAATTGTGAAGGTTGTTCAGTGATTTTATCAACTGTTTCACCATTGACTTGCCCCTTACTTTACTAAATTGCTTTCTCAACTTTTAATTTAGTCCGGTTTTGTATCTAGTTCCAGATAGCTAGTAATTTTAAAACTAATGTAATGGAACACTTGTTTTCACAGCAAGCCTGGAAAATTAAATAATTTACTTTATTTCACTACCAACTTCTAATAAATGCAAATATTTCTTCATCTCTTCAATATTGCTTACTGTTCTTTGGCTGCATGCAGATCTTATCTCAGATCTCAGACTGTATAAAAATCAGTTATTGTAAATCAGTTTTACTGTAGAACTTCAGAGGACAGATTTAATTTTCTTAATGGGATTTTACTACTGAGAATCAATTACTCAGTCCAGTTCAGGGCTCCCCAGTACAAGAGAGAGATGGACATACTGGAGAGAGACCAATATAGCACCACAAAGATGATGAAGGGACTGGAGCATCTCTCCTATGAGGAGAGGCTGAGAGACCTGGGACTGTTCAGCCTGGAGAAGAGAAGGCGCAGGGGGATCTTACCAATGCATATAAATACCTGAAGGGAGGGTGCAAAGAGGACAGAGCCAGACTCTTTTCAGAGGTGCCCAGTGAGAGGACCAGAGGCAATGGACACAAACTGAAATCCAGGAAGTGCCACCTGAACATCAGGAAATGCCTTTTCCTTGTGAGGGTGAGCACTGGGACAGGTTGCCCAGAGAGGCTGTGGAGTCTACATCCTTGGAGATACTCCAAACCTGCCTGGACTGTCCTGGGAAACCAGCTCTAGATGTCCCTGCCTGATCTGGGAGGTTGGACCAGATAATGTCCAGAGGTCCCTTCCAACCTCAGCCATTCTGTGATTCTACAAAAAAACCACAGATCAGACAAGTTCCGCCAATCTTCTAATTTCAACAGCCCAAGTAGCAAAGATGGTCAAAAAGAATCACAATTGTTTAAAGCCAAATTCACAACATGTAACACAGACCTCCAGTACAAGTATTTCTGAACAACTACCAGCATTCCTGTTTTCCGTACAAGAACTTCCATTCCCTAAGCATCCTCAAGAGTTCATGTTTTCATCTGCAATGTAATGAAATTTTCAAAATTACTAGTGATTAGCAACTACACACAAATTCTAACAAGGTTGTAACTCCTGAAAAAGGATTTGACGACGATGAAATGAAGTGACTTTTTAGAAATGAAATCATTTTACTCTCAGATTGTTTTCAGAGAAAAATAATTAATAAAAAAATCTTAAAAAGACTTGTCATTAGGGACCAGGATTATTTACCATGATCAACACTGCCAAAGACTATGTTCCTATTCAGTCTTTAAACACTAGGGTAAAGACATACATGTCTAAGGAAAAAGGATCCAATTGCAAAGCATTTTCTCTGTTTAATGAGCTTGCCAAATGTTCATATAGTGACTTTTCTTCCTTGAGAAAGATGCCATACAACTTCAAATAAATTTAAGTAATCCTTAAGAACTCCATACTTGATCTTTAGTAACAGCAAACACAGAAGAGATTTTTTTTTTTTACAGCAGTTTGTGTGATGACAACCCCTTTCAAATCTCAAAGGCATTTGAATTTTAGTGTTTTATTCTCTCAAGATCTGGTACTGCTTGGAAATAATTGTTCTGTTGCTAAGACTTAGAAACTATCCATCTTCTAAAAGTAAAAAGGTATTTGGAATACTTCTCAGTTATGCACATTTTACAATATTGGGGTTTTTATTTTTTTTTTAAGAAGCAAAATCAGATCTTGCCAACCTTTGGAAGAGTTTTAAGCCCTAGCTTCCCATATGTTCAAGTACCAGTGATTACATTCTTATCTTTAGTGAATAGAGCTAAAGACATGACAGGCGCTCATATTTCATGCTGCTAAAAACCAGCATTAATCTGAACCTACTTATCAACATTTTCAAATATTTTATTTAATCTCAACTCTCAATTGCCAGCAACAGCAATGACATTTCCCAAATATGAGTAAGAGTTAATGTTTAAGTATTTTCTTTCCAAAACAGAAAAGAACATTCGCATTAAAGAAAACCACTAGCAACTTCAACAACGTGTAATTTTTTTATTCCCTTTTTTAAAATGTTGATTATTTAAGTTTGCAATTACCACAAATGTTTTACTTCTGAACAAACATACACTCTGACACAAGAGCGCTTCCCCTAGGACTCAAGTTCATGAAGCAGAAAACCAAGCCTTCAAAAAAACTACTTAATTATAAAACATAACATTGTTGCCTTAGAACTTAACTATGCAGCAGGACCTCCATTTGACCTCCTATTAAAGGCCTGTGGCTTGGTGCTTTCAAGTAAAAGCAGAAATGCACACAGCAAGCTGCTGAAATGAAGCCAAAGCTGGTGGGTTTCAAGGCACAGGGATGTTCTCCTTCCCAGCCCACCACTGCCAGGCTGCAGCCACTGCAAGGCTGACCACGTACCCCTCATACACACACACACCCCCTGTGCAGACACCGCTGGCCACCAGAACACCACAAACACAAGAACAGGCACCACACGCACACAAAAAGCACATGCATAAACAAACTATACAAATGATCTGATCTGTTCATACGTGCTGGCATGAGCCTCTTGTAGCTGGACACAAACTGTGGTCTCCCCAGAGGCTGCCTCTCAAAGCGCTGACCCTCCCTCTAGAAGCTGGCTTGGACATCAGCCCCTGCCTCCCAAACCCTCTGCTCCCTCCAGTATTCTGCCCCCAGACCTATGGGCTCTGGCTCTCAAACCTCTGAAGCTACCCACCAGTTACTCTGGATTGAAGTTCACTAACACCATACACACAGAGAACAGAGAGAACCCTCAACCAGGAAAATACTTAGGAATACTGTTTAATAAGATAGATTTCCTTATTAAGTTATTACTGCAGTGATAAGGCACTGGGCACAAGCCTAACTATTTTTCTTATGCTCCCTTTTCCTGCCTTTGGCTCTTCCATTAGATGCTCCATAACTTTTAAACAGTGACATAAGCTCCCCCAAATATCCCATAAGTTTGCTCTTTTCCATGAGACACATGATAATCTTGTTTCCCTCAAGGCTTTGAGCTGCTCCTTCACTGGTCCATCAACCAAGAGTCTGATAGTTTTGGTCTTTGGTATCTTCTTAATTATCACCCATTCTTCAGAGTGTGTATCTGGGCATTTAATTTATTACTTGTCCTGTCTTTTGTCCTAGTTTTTCAGGCTGAATAGCCATAACCAGATATGTTTGCACAAGGATATATGGAATGTAAGACTACTCCCCATGTTCAGCCATTAGATGTGTTTTATTCTTTGATATTAACCAATAACAATAGCACTATATTCTACAGAACCAGTGAGAAAGACGACCACTTACAGATGAGGAAAAGGAGAGAACACAATAGAAGGAAACCACAGCACAGCTCAGTCCAGACTTCTTAATAAGCCTCCTACTAGATTCAAATACATATTTAACAGAAAACACCCTGGATCTGAAAGTCAATGACTCTTCAAGAAGAAGGGCAATTGCATAGAGAAGTATACAGAATGACCTCCCTTAACAGAATCTTATATACAGGCTAGCAAATCCATTCCTAACTAGAGTATAAAGGCAATTCAACCTTTCCTGAAGGTGAACTGTATGAAAAGCATTACATCTAATATCAGCAAGACACTGTGTCTTTCAGTTTGCATATCCCCTCTGGGCAATAACTAATACAGCTTCACTGACAGAGACAGACTCATTTTCAACCAACCAACATAGGTCCAGCAAGTCAAAAGGTAAGTAAATATCATGACAACTACTTTGCACATTTTTCCTAGAGAAAATGAGGCTAGAGTGATCCTGCTATCAACACTCATCTTTCAGTGTTAGAATTAACAGCTTTTGTCCATCTTAACCCATATCTCCACATTCAATAGAGAAAAGAATCTGAAAGACACTAAGTCCTAACAAGTTTCACAGGAAAATATTAGTTGAAAGACACTATTGTATCTCAGAAAGCAAAACACTACAAAAAAAGAACATAAACTGTACACAACAGCAGACTTCACAAGGAAAATATGTTATATGTCGATTACAAGTGAATTTTCTGAGTTTTTAGTTTGTTAAATTCTAAAGTATCCAAACAACGAAATAATAACAGGAAAATAGCCCCCTGCTCAGATAACAATGTAATTGAAAAGATCAGCAGAAAAACAAAGAACAGTTTACTAGCAACTGAGGTGCATCTACTACTCGTCAAGGACAGATTTCAAGAACAGGGCACTTCCAAAATATCAGAGGGTGCCATGAGGATCATGACTCTCACCAGCCTGTATTTTTTTCTTTCACCTGGAAGAAAGTCTGAAAGCTGCTCCTATTAGCTAATGCATCTGACTTACTGTGAGATGACTAATGAAATAATTACACACTGAACAAATAAATGTACATAATGACTGCAGCACAAGGGCTGAAAAAAGACTAAAAACAGTCTAAAAGACTTGAAAAAGAGTCCAGCAACCAAAAGTGTAGAGGACTGAAAGACAGAAGTGGCTGTCTGAAGCCAGCTGAATGTGCAAAAGAAGAATAGCCAACCTAAAGAAGTGCCACACCAGGTATTACCATTGCATTTCAGGAGAGAAGACACTTTAGAGTAACGTCCTCAAATAAAGGGGGCATTAAAAAAAAAAAAGTATTTATGAAGAACATATTCCCCAAGAATTAGTCTTTGAACAGATCCAGTATCCATTTTCAATCATATCCAGCCAAAATCTGTGAGTAAATATCCTTTGTATTCTTGGTATGATTCTAGCATTCTTCAAACCACAGTTTATGATCCATTGGGAGCCATGAAAATATGCAATGGGTATTGGCCAAGTGTCTGATAGCAACAGACAGCAGAAGTTTGGTTCCTCCTGAATTACAGCAGTTTACCACCCTTGAGGCAGAGGAAGAGAGGATGTAATTCCTATTGGCAGAGGATCAGAGGCTGTAATTACTAGTTCAAGTATTTATATTAGCCAAGGAACTCCTGCTGCTAGCATCAAATCTGTTTCGCCATGGCAGCTGACTAATTGTAAAGCCCTAAAGGATGTAAGCCGCTCACAACTACTTGTAGCATGCTCTCATGACAGAAAATAACCTGTGTGGGGGAAGACTACATAAAGTACATGAAAAGCTACTTTCTACATAGTCCTGTAAAGCCATTGTTAAATATAGCATAAAAAAAAATAAGGTCTATATGCAATTTGGAAGTGACTAGATGCAAATATGGATCGGTTTTGTTCTGGGTAGTTGATCAACACAACAATAGCAAATAATAACAAATAATCACTTGTCAATAAGAGCCAACTTATTAATTCTTTTGCAGATTGGTGTGGCAAAATACTTGGACACCAAAAAGGCTCCAGTGATCTTCTCACTAAACTGTGACCAGATGTGTTGAGTGACACTTTTTTTTTTTTTTAAATACTCATTAAAGGCCTTATTTCCTGAAACACAGCAATGACAAGTCCTACTAAGCACACCTCCTATAGCAGTCAACACATTGCATCGTCCCTATGACCACAAAAACCCAGACTCCAAATCTGCATAGTTCTTAAACTTTAATTTTGCTTTTTACAACATTTTCTTTAATGGTTACTGAAAATCATGTGAAATGCCACTCTCCATCTCTCCATTTTGCATAAGAAAACTAGCTTCTCTTCACACGAACTTGTGATCTCACTAAGACTAAGTCTGTGCAGAACACTAGAACACTCAAACAGGAGGAAAAAAAAAAATTATCTGGGACAAGGACAATACGGTTACTGAGGTTGGGGAAAAAAAAAGTTTTCAAATATGTGCAAGAGACAATGGAAGAGATAAGGAGAAAACAGAAAACAGCTCTGATAAAATGCCAAAGCAATGACAGTCACCCCACAGGCCCATAAATGACATTGTTTTACAAAGCAAGGATTAATGGGAAATTATTTGTCTAAAAGATTATCTCTGCTCTTTAAGGTCAGCTCAATAAGTCAAAATGAAAGAGCACATGCAATGAAACGCTATTTTGTTTCACCCTCAAACTCAAACTTTCTGCACCTAATGCCTTTAATAAATGACAGATGAAAACAACTCCATATTGTCCAAACCTGCTTGGAAGCGTCACTCAAAAAAATAAGATTTTGACTACACTTGTCCGTCTCTAACTCATTAGATGATTCTAGGAAATCATCTGGGAAAACGAGGAAAGCACAGAAAATTTTTATGGTGCTACGCTTTCCCAAAAGACTCCGTTTGCCTTGCTCTAAGCGTTTAGGTATGCACAGGACAAAACCAAAGAAGCATGGATGAACTCGTAACAGCTTTGCATTCTTACAATACATTTGGGCCAGAAAGCCAAACAATATCACCTCAGGTAACAACAGCAAATGGGTCTTAGATACAGAGAAGGTCAAAGAGATACCATCACCAACGAGGCCACTGACAGCTTATGCCAAGAGTCTAAATTAGAAAACAATAAATATGTGAAAAATAGTAGTCCTGGGCAGGAGGAGGTGACACATCCATGAACATCCAACACTGCAAAAAAGTTGAGCCCAAGGGGGAAGTACTACGCACAGAAGCCACCAACCAAGACCTGAACCCATGATCAGCTGGAGCACCCTGTTCAGAGTCCATGGCACCAGTCACAGTTTGACAAGAGAAGACAGCTCGTTTGGTGTGACTCTCTATTCTTCACAGAATGCGTGAGCAGGGCATAAAATAGAAACCCTAAAACAGTTTGGTGGGTGGACCTTGGCTAAGGGTCAAACTCCAACCCAGCCATTCACATACCCCTCCCTCCTCAACAGGAGGCTGTAAGAAAACAGATCAAAAAGCTTATGGGTCACTTACCAACTACTGTTATAGGCAAAGCAGACTCAACTTGGGGAAAAGTAATTAAATGTATTGACAATTAGAATAGACCTGGATGGTAAGAAACAAAGACAAAAACCAAAACACCACCTTCCCGCAACCTCCCTCATCTTCCCAGGCTCAACTTCACTCCTGTATTCCCAGTTTCTTTACCCACCCCTGACAAGTGGTGTAAGGTGGATGGGAAAAGAAGAAAGTAAATCATAATCAGCGTGCAGTGTTTTATTTAAGAAATCGCTTTTTAACTATGTGCTCAAAAATGCATATTAATCATATGCTGTCATGCAGGGGGTTTTTTTGTTTGTTTTGTTTTTTACTATTTTACCAATTAATTTCTATTTTACTATACTCTTCAATGAAATAATCTACATCTAAACACAAAGTGCAAAAACCTTACTACCAGTGAAGTAGTATTAAAAATGGGCAGCTCTTTTGTATCATCTAGCAAGAGATAGTTTTCTGCCATGTAAGGCAATATCTTTTCTTTTCAGGGAAGGAAAAAAAAAAAAAGCTTTAGATGACAGCCATTATGCTCAAAATTAACTGGAATCTCTATCAAAACCCCATGAACTTTAAGTCATTTACAATATTCTGTTTGTGTTTTTAATCTTCCTTATGTGTTCCAGGTAATTTTGAATTACTTAGTTGATATAAAGAAGACACAGTAAGTCCTCACCTTTTTGAGAAAAATACTCAGGACTGATAAGTAAGTTGAAAAGGTATAATAAGCAAACAGAAATTTAAACCATTCTCACCACTCACCTTGTTCATTAGCGAGGCAAATCCTGTTTTAGGAATGACACATTCAAAACTTCACTATTCAAACACTAAATGGATCTGCCTCCTCCACAAAGACTGTCTGACCACAGCAGTGATACGTAGTCTCAATTTTAATTAAATTAATAGTAAATTCACTGACTGCACTGACAGGTCTGTTTCATTTTCCTAAACAAACATATTCTTTTGATTCAAGTTTTAGATAATAAAAAAATGCCTGAACGTAGACAATTAATATAGATATATAATTTATAGTACTCTCTTAGTTAATGACTACAAGCATTTAAATGCACTGTAAGGTACATCAAAAAACAGTGATTAACTTTTTTTTGTAAGCAAAAAAAGTATTTCATTAGGACTAGCGTGCAAAATGTGGAATACCTTTGCTTTAACTCACAGAATGCAGTTCTAGGGCTGGTTTAGAATCACTCTGTATGCCAAAGACCTTTCACTTCGTCTTGCAGATAAATAACATTTATCTTTCTAATAACAAATAATTAAGCAAGCATACCTGACACTGCCCTTCTTCAATACAGACTTGCAATTTAATGGGTCTACGGCCAGCAAGAGACATGAAAAAAAAATCCTTTCGAGTGCTCAAACTATCTTCAGATACCTGTTTTTTACAAACAGACATCTGTTTCTAAACAGATGCCACCTGTGGGGCCTTTAATCTAATGCTGCATAACTGGATCATAACAGAGTTGATTAAACTATATTTTCAGATCTATGCAGTACACAAGTATATACAGCACACTGCTATTCTAACACAGACTTCACAAACGTGGGTTATAAATGCAAGTAGCTAACTGAAAAACACAGGAAAGAACTTTTATCACTAACACATTACGGTTAGGATTTGTAAGTCAGATCTGTAATACTGACAAAGTACCACTATTACCTTTATTATGTTGAGAAAGACTGTTGCAAACTGTAGGAGAAAACTCTGTTACACGAGGGAAACAGCAAAAATGAGCTTACAGACAAATTATGTCAGGAGACGTGTCAAATATTTTTCAAGGCTATTTTATTGCTTTATCTTGCCACAAGAGCAGATCACTGCAGAAGCAGATAAGCACATTCCAAACGGATGTGTTTTGTCACTCACACCTCTACTTCTTCATTGGCTTACCAGCTAGAACATCAGCAGTAACAGGGTTTCAGGCTGCTCCTGATGTGCAAGACAACCTGAGTTTACAGTGCCATTTAAATCAGGTAGGCCCAAGCCAAATTAGAAGCAAATCTTAACTTTATGCTTATGTTCAAGTTCACATGCAGTAAAGCTGCAATGTGTAGAATCACGTTCAGAACACACTTGCCTCCGTGTGTGCTAGATATGCACAGCCTTTACTAGAGCTATCACCATAAATCCCAAGGATAAAATCATTATGTTAGCATGGAACTGCATCTGTTACTACTTTCATCCACTTCTCAGAGTTATCATCAGTCACAGCATGATATAGCAGAGATACGGAGCTGAAGGTAAGAGAGCCACATGTAGCTAACTCTGTTAACGCTGCAGTAAGCTGCACAGTTACCACCTAAGCATAACTTTTTTTTTTTTTAAGGCTGTGGCTCTACCAACAGTAAGCACTGTGTTTCATTTATTTATTTATTTTTGAGATCTCTGTAATAGAGCTGTTTTGGATTTTTAAGCTTGCTGCGGAATTGGATTTGTTCCCAGGCAGGGAACACACAACACAACAGAAGACAGATCTGACAAGGAACAGAATTCAAATAGAACACAAGTCTGTGGGAAATAAGATTGTCATTTAACACTTTATTTGTAAACTGCCTTGGGTAAGCTGATTCCAAATCTTACTATTAGCCCAATGAAAGAAAATAGACCTGGCTTCACTAATAGATTGAGAGTAGGTGATAAGAGTATTTAGAACAGTAGAAGGCTTAGTTAAAGATGCAGGACATCAAACTGACTGCAGCAATGACTTGGAAAAATTGAGGATGAGGAAAGCCACTGCAACAAGTAATCTGGCACCTCGGGTTTTCTCCTATGCCAGCTACTAAGAAGATACGGAAGCTCCATGAAGCAATTGAACAAGGCAAGGTTAATAGAAAAAACAAAGAAATAAAATTAAGTGAATTCAAGTAAAACTTCTAACATTGCTCTCGAGTACTATGTAGAGATAGTTATGTCATATTCTTGCATGTGTGTCCAGGTACCAGAGCAAGGAATGGTGACCATATCAGTATGCAATCATTTTGAACACTGAAACATATGGTTGCATACAGGTATGTACATCCATATTAAATACTGAAATACATAAACAGATCAGCTTAAACACTGAACCCTTTAAAAAAATAAAGAAATGAAGTTGAGGGTCATTAAGTGCATTAAGGACACTTGAATTTAATAGACACGTTTAAGGTATCGACTGCAATGTGTTCAAGTGACAAGGCTTGACTGAAGTCAACTTCCACTGGCACGGCCACATTCATGACTTGAACTGACCCGTGACTGCTGAGCTTCCTGACAAGTTTGTTCTGTTCTACATTAAGATGAGACTGTACAGGACCCCTCTCCAGACTTATCTGTAAGGACACATGTGATTGATGGGGGATGAGAAGGACGCATGAACACCTCTCAGTTGCTGGTTCTAAAGACATGGATGGATTTGCACTTGGTAATGAGGATTCCTGCTCCATCAAAATACCAAAACCAAAAATCAGTATGAAAAAGTAAAGCATCTCCACAGAATATCTAGCCTTGAGAGATCTAGATAAGGAGCAAGATTTGTAAATTTCTTTTTCCCTTCAATGGAAACACAGAGCTTGAGGCCATCCCAGGCTCTTATAAAACTTGCCAGTTGCCAGCATGACCCAGTATAATACAGTTAAAATTGAAGACCTTTTGCAAACTCTGTATGTAAAATCCTTTCCTCCTTCCCCCATGATGGGCTGAAGACAGGGGTCTGTGGAGGTCAGGTCAGTGAAAAAAAAAAAACCAAAACAAAACAAAACACCTGAACAGCTCAGAACTGAGGGTATGAATGCTACATCCTCTCCTTGAAAAGGTTTAGACATAACTTTGTGATATTAGCTAAAACTTGAAATATGTCTTTTCTATAAGAAACCAGACATGCAATTTCATAGCTGTGCTGACAAAGAATAAAAATCTGGGACTGGAAACAGTACCCACATGACTCCAGAGCATCAGGAACAGTCTGTGCTATTCATACAGTATCAAATGCAGGACATCCCTCTAAATATCCAACTGGTAAAATGGTATCTGCAGAGATCCAATAAGCTACATTTGCAGGGAAAAAAAAATAAAAATCAAACACACACACACAGATGTTAAACCATACAAAGAATGTTTAGAATACCAGTCACATTAAGGTTAGGGGTAACAAATATAGTCATATCAAGGCCAAAACCAAAGCTCTAGACACAGGATGACTCTTACAGCCAGACGTCCACTGATGAGGATGCATCTACAGTATTTCAGTTTATAGAAGACTTGAGGGAACCTGAAGGGATGCTGAAGGAAAATGCCCAAGTAATAATCATAGAAAGCTGAAAAGACATGAAAACAGAAGCAGAGTTTTTGAAAGGGATGAGTAGCTAGTTGATTAATAACACAGTTTTTCATTTTATGGGTAAGTCTAAACAGCATTATTTTCCAGTATTAGTATTTTTTCCAGTATTTTCCAGTATTTTACCGACATTACTCGGTAAAAAAATATTCCGAGAGAAATAATCACTTATCTTCTAAAGATGATACAAAACTTTTAACGTAGAGTATTAAAAAAAGGAACGAGAAGTGCCCATTTAATAAGAATACAATGACATTAGGAACAAAATTAACTAAGAGACTAAGAAAAGAAAACAAGAACAGGAATTGCCCATAAAAAAAATAAATATCAACACTAAGCAGTCTTAGCAATAATTAAGAAAAAAATATAGAAAAATATAATTGTTCATTTATGTTTAGATACTCAGTTTAGTTGACGCTAAACCTTATGGAATGAAGTCTAATGACTCAAAGATTAACCTCTATAGTCATAACATCATGGACAAAACATAATATTACCTGAGGCACCGAAAACTTCAAATGCACCAGATGATATCTGCTACACCAGATTAAAAACCAGAACGAGCTACACACCACAAATACATAAAAGCCTAGTAACTATGAATGGCATATACAAGCAGATTCATGAAGGTACTGTTAAGACATCATCAGAATTTTTAAGTGTTGATCATTTCTTAATTTTTGCTTATGAGTTCATACTGACAGATACAGGGAAATTAATCACAGAACTAAAAATTAATGACATTTCGTGAAATGCTTATTTGCATTTGGCGTATACCAAGAGAATAAAATCAACCTGATTTACATACATTCCGCATTAGACCAAATACAACACATTTTTCTTTAGAATTAAGAACTCAAACCCATGTCTTCATCTCCTCCTTAAAGGCGCACCATTGCCACGCAAAAGGCTGCATTTCAGGCACAATGTTCCTGCCTTCCGGCGTTCGGCACTCTTGCGCTGCCCTCTGATGGCCAAGGCCAGAAGGTGCAGCTACGACCACTCCAAGCAATTCCGCACCCGGACACACACACCTTGGAAGCGTCACGTATCGGTCAAGAACGGCAAGAAAAATGCATTGACAGTTTGATCGCAAGCGAGACTAGATGCGATGGCAAGCCAGAATTTTTTCCCCAATTTGAAAACCCCATTAACTGTCTGCTGACCAGAACTAAAACTGCCACCGCAGCTTACAGAGTCAGCTTACAAAACACGAAACTGATAAAGTTGCTCCAAACTCCATGCTCAGTAGGCAGAACGTCCAGTTAGACTGCATGATATAAGATGTGGAACTGCGGCGACATGGAGAGAAGGCTGATCCATAGCGTTTAGTTTTTAGCATTTTGTCTGGATTTGCTCTTCTGAATGTGAAAGGTTCCTTGAATTCAAGCCCAACGCAGAAAAAGCTTTCACAGAGCTCACTTTAAAAAGCTGAATAAAGACTTCAGACACAAAAAAAACCTAACAAAATTTTAAAAGCTAGCTCATAAATTGGCAATTACCTTGAAGTATTTTCCAATTTTGACACTTTGCAGTTTGAATACTGCAAATACAGAAAACTTTTGCTTGAGTCCAATTATGCAGTCAATGAAGTATAATTGCTGTACCATTTCCAAGTAATACTAAAAGTGCATAGTATAATTATGTTTGCTAAGTGACAGGACACAGTAAACAGAAAAGGAATATTACATATTGCCTCTTCAAATTTCCAAAAGTAAACAGAAATAAATTAGATCTTAAGTATTTTAGCTTCAAAGAATACTGCTACATATTAAGAGACAAATGCAAGTTAAAGAGCAACTCTACCCTCTACATTTTCTGCTCATCTTTACTGACGAAGTTTCCAGGCATTTATGCCTTATAAAGATTATTCAAGGAAGCAAAGAACTGCCAAGTAGTCAAAAAAGATTGAGTAAGGGATCTACCAAGAAATATCCCCTCGTGCAAGTGCATGGACCCTGATGGGATGTACCTGAGGGTGCTGAGAGAGTTGACATTATAAGCCTGCTCTCTATCGTTGCTGAAAGGCTACTGCAATCAGGAGAGGCTCCTCATGACTTGAAGACAAGTCTTGCACCCATCTTCTGAGAGAGCAATAAGGATGACTGGGGAACCACAGGACAGTCAGCTGCATTTCAGACCCTACAAAAGTCACAGAGCAGGTCTTCTTTGAACGTACTTCTGGGCACACAACAGAGAAGGCCATCGGGAACAGCCAACACGGGTTCACCAAGTGTAAATAATTTTTATTATTAAAAATCTATTTTTAAGCAACCTGGCTGCCTTCTGAGGCAAAAAGAGGAGATCCATGGCTAAAGAGCTCTGGCTTTAACAAAATGCTTTAGATACAGCATTCTACAGCTTTATCTAAGCTGCAATTTTATAGTCCAGATAAGCTGACTACTAGATGGGTGAAAACCTGTTTGGATTACTGTAGTGACCCCAACTGGGTCACTACATCAAGGAGTTAGGGATTCCCTTAACAGTAAACCTGAGCAGGTGGAGGCCTGGACTGTGCCCTACGGCGTGTGTAACTTGGCCTTCTGGCCTGTGTTGTGCCACACGACAAAAACTTAGGTGGCTAATTGTAATGAACCAGCCCATGGGCAACTCCTACAAGCTGCTCCACCACGTGCATGTTCTTGTTTTTATTTAAAAGTGTCACAACAAATTGTTACATGAACATGTAGAAACGATGAACAAAACATCCTGTAAGAGGTCAAAAGACCAAAATGGGGTAACCTTTCACAGAAAGGATGTGCACAGTGAGATGTGCCCTGGTTGGTGGTTCATTTGAGACCCCAACTCTTGAGTTCCCAGAACCCAAAGGGAATAAGATTATCAGCACTATCCTCTTTTTATCATATTACCTCCAATAAATGGCATTTTAAGCAACACTTTACTGAGCCTGACTGCTTTTATTACTGAGATCAAAACAAACCAGCAGCTCCTGACGAACAACAGTTATCAGGCTCAAAGGGTAGCGGTTGATGTTTTGTACACTACCTGGAGGCCAGTTACAAGTGGAGTTCCTCAAGTGCCTATCCCGAGAGCTACGCTGTTGAATAACTTTACCAATTACCTTGAGGAGACAAAACGCATCATTCATCAAGTTCATGAACACCAGTTCAGTTAAAGCAGTCAATGCACCGAAGAGCAGTGCTGCCATCCAGGTGGATCTAAACAAGGTGGAGGATTGAGCTAACAAGAACCTCATGAAATTCACCAAGAACTAACAAGAACCTCATGAAATTCACCAAGCACAACTGAAAAGTCCTATACCTATGACAAAACAAACCCCTGCATTGGTACAGGATGGTGGTCAATTTGCTGGGGAACTGCTCTTCTGGAAAAGACCTGAAGATCTTGTGAACAGTAGGCTCAACTTAGTCAGTAAAACCGAGAGTAGAATTCCACTAAACTTGCCCCAGTTTATCAACATCTATCTTGTATCAGGAGCCCCAAAACAGGAGATAGTACTGTAGATGTGATCTAATGAGTGTCAAGTAAAGGGGGTTCCCTTCCCTCTGCCCACCTACTCTACTTCTGTTGATACAGCCCAAGATACTGTTGACCTTCTCTGCTGCCAGGGTGCTCTGCTGGCTCTTGTTGAGCCTACTGTTTGCCGAGATGTGAACTACGCTAAATCCAAAATGTAATGCTTATACTAAAAGTTTAAGAAACTTTTAGTATATAGAGGTAAGTCATATCATTACACTCAGATACACAATCCCATTGTGACTGCTTTTGCTATGCCATTTAAGTGGATGAAGGAACATGCATCAGTGGCCAGGGAAGTTCTTGGTGACTATCACCAGTCTGTGATTCCGTGTGACTGATTTCAATAGTGCTACCCAACATTAACAAGAAAATGTAAGGAAAAAAGCTGAAGAACTAATTCTGAGCTTGGAGCAATCACTTGTTAGATGAGAGTATGTTATCATCTGCTATACAAAGTAGTACATTTCTACAATGAATCATATCTTTAAAAAAAAAGCAAACAAAACACACACATCGCCACACACAACATGCACACACACAAGCAAAAGCCGCCTCTTTTCTATTCCTGGGAGGTTTCTCTGTGGCTTTTAGACACTGTCTCAAAGGCAAAGGAGGTTATGAAAAAGATAAGAAAAGAAAATGGATTTCTTTTTTGCAACTATCTCATATCCTTCTACTACTCCTAACAGTATTCACGCCTAAGGAACAGGAAAGGCTTCCACCTGAAAGAAGCGCTCACAATGACCCTCATACAGCTTCTGCACAGATTTGCTAGCAACGCTGGCAGAGCACCGTATGCAGGGCAGGGCAGGGGTTTTTATTCTCCACTACTCCACAGCTACTTTTTAATCCCTTGCCAGTAGAGCACAGGTTTATGCTTATGCACTGTCTGATGTATTCTTTTTTGCACCAACTGAATTGCGGTATCCCTGCATCCAATCATGAAACAATCCAACTCTTTAAAGAGCCAGGTACTAGGCTGTGAACTTCAAAAGAATTACCCATTATCTTTGAACCATAAAAAATTCCCCAAAGGCACAGATCTAAACACAGTGCTGGTTTTCAAAGCATGCAGCTTGGAAGAATTTTTTGTTATTGCCTCTCTAATTACTACCTCAATCACCTCTCTGCTTTCATTTCAGGCTTTACCAGCATTATTCTATGCCATATGAAAAAATATATAGATGGATAGAAGTGCCTAATGGTTTTCCACTAGGCAGCGTACTGACAATGAAAATCAGGGGTTACTTCCCAGCCAAAAATTTAGGCAAATGCACACCATCAGATGATCCACAACACTTCCCTCTTTACTCCTCCCAAAATAGCTTCAGATCAACAGTCCAACTGGACTTACTATTTAAAACTGGTTACTCTAAAATTGGCTAGTTGTACTATGAGTGATGAAGTACTGTAAGCATGGAAAGAGAAAGTAAATACCAGCATCAAGATGTCTCCTCTCCACTGTCCTTTATTTCTTACACAGGAGCATCAGAGAACATACCAAATTTAAATACAGATTAACCCCAAGATTTTAATTTGTTCAGTAAAAACAATCTGGAGAAACAATTCCAGTAAAGTCTAGAAGCATGTTTCAAAAGAAATAGTGTAATTTGCCTTTGAAATTCCACTTACTAAAATATCTAACAAGGCAAAATGTTATTGTATGTGACAGGTAACAGACTGATTTTAAATTTAAATATATTCTAAACTAATTCATAGCTCTTATTCTTTAGCCTACATCCTGTTACATTTATTTTACTTATTTGTTCATGCGATATGAGGTATCATCAATTTTTATTGAGAAACAGGTATTTGCTTTCTGTCACCAAAGGGTTTTACCCAGCTAGCGTTCTACAATAGCGCCTAGGAGACTCAAGTCTTCCAAAAATTACTTTCAAAGCTTGTCATTTGGAATAAGAACCCATTAATAGTTTTATTCATTCACTTTGACAACTGGTGGGATTCTTCCCACTTTTTAGAGAAGTAATTCAACATTTTCATGTATTCCAAAGAGGATTCTTCTGACTCACAGTTCAGTTTTAAAGGGGGAGGAAGGGGAGAGGGGGGGACTTCCACATTTAAAATTTTATTTTTATTGTCTATATATCCAAAGGATGGAGTAAAAAGTAACACAAACCCTTTGGGATTAACAAAGCTGGTAACAGAACAACCTTCACCTCATTTTGGCTGCACAACTAGGAAAACAACAGGAAAAACTGATGTGGTTTTCTATTACTTAAGAAGCTGTAAGCACAACATCCAAATTTAATCCATTTCTTTCATATGTACATATATAAACAAAGGCTGTAGTCATTAATAAATCATGTCATTTTGCTTAACTCGTGACAGATGATAATAAAAAAAACCCCTTTGCTTTCTGCTATTTGTTCAAGACTACACATTATTTAAACATCAATCCTTACAAACAGAAAAATACTAGTATTTACATAAAAAGGAATTTGTTTACATAAATACAGAAAAAAATTATAGCTAAAAAGATCTTTCACAAGCTACATGTAAATTGAAACTGTATGTCTTCATTAGTCTCTTTCCCTGATATTTCATGTTATTTTCTGCATTTCTACAACTCAGACACTGAACAGCTAATTCAGTGTCCTTTCAAAATCTACAGACCACACGCAAGCTGTTACAAAATTTCACTTATACCTGGAGACTTTCCTGTGACCCTGGATGCTGAATAAATCCATCATTGTCTTTCAAAATCCATTTTTACTACAAAACATGTCTATTACAGTACTTTTGTGCCTCCTCCCTCAGACAGAGGAGGCACCATCAGACACATGTGACGATACAAAACATTTACATATATAAGGATCTGCTTCTTCACAAGCCAGAGCTGCAAAATGAAGTCCCAGCTGGGAAGGGAGTGGGCCAGGCAGGGCACTCCAACAGGCCCAGTACTGCTGGAGCCAAGTTTAACTACCCTAGCTCTGTATTTACAGCCCAATTACATCATGTTTCTAATTCTTCAGGAAAACAGTACTTCAGTGATTTCAGTGACAGCCTGTACAGACTGCCCAAAAGACTCCAGGGGGTGTTTTTATTGCAAAAATTCTGCTCAACTATACTACCACTGAAACATACCCTGCTTTCCTATTACCAGGAAAAAAATATTCTGACAAATAAGCTTAATTTACAAGAATACAAAAAATGTCCAGTTCCTCTCTAGCATAAGTATGCAGATTAGCAATTAATTGCAGAAGAAATGCATTAACAGATTAAATTCCCTTTGGGAAATTGCAGTAAAATGGAAAGTCATATAATGAGACCACCCAGAAATCAGCTGCTGTGACAGTGACTAGCATTTCTAAAAATACTTACTTCATCTATATTTAAAGCAGTTTAAAAATAAATATTCAATAAGTTCAAAAAGCATATTGCCACATTTTTTCTTAAAAGAGTTCAAAACACTTGAGTTGTGCAATCAGTAAAATTAGTGTTTTTTTAAAATTAGTCTTACAGTAGAATTTCTTTTAAACACATCTTGGCAAAGGCATTTCTCAGATAAGACTTGAGCATACTTTATTCTTATACTTGCTGCTTAAAGAAGTGCTCCAACCTCCAGAAAGATTCTACACAGTAATTAATGAAGTGTCATCTGACACAACTATCAGTTGTTCAATTTATTTAATGTCTGACTTTGAGCTACTGAGAGTTGTTTCCCGTTTTTACTTCTGACTGAAAAAAGGATTTAAGATTTAGTCCTTCCCCAATAGTCAGCCAATCTTTATCATTAGTAGGATGGCAAAAAACATGTTAACATCACATACGCAATGTACCTTCATGGCCTTAGGATACTGTGAAACTTTATTCAGGAGAATAGCCACTCTCAATATTTCACAGAGAAATGTATGGAAAAAAAACCCCAACCCACATAATTGGAAAGGCAGTCGTCACAATTTTTAGTGATTCAACCTATCGGTTTTTGCCGGTTCCATAAACTTGCATTAAACATTTTAAAACATATCCTCTTCCTATGCTCCTACATTCTATAATTGTTCCAGCCTTTTTTGCTGTTAATCCAAATTGTTAATTCTAACTGTAATAAAAACTTAAGATACTACAGCTTAATTTAGGTCTCAAAATAGCTTGCGTGACTCCAGTTCTTTCTTGAATGCTTAATCTGACACTCACTGCTGCACATACTGCTCTCAACAGCTACAAAACCTACTGATTTCTTTGTGACTACTCACAATAGCGAGTCCTACGAGTATCTGTATTTTGCATGCTATAAAATAATTACTTATAAACAAGGCGCAACTTTTTGGATATCTGTAGAGTAGGTTTATAAGAGTATGCAATATGCTAGCCAGGTTTTAACATCTAACCAAGGATCATGTGAAGCAAGGGTTATAGACAATGGAAATAATGAAAAGTCACCATGGTGAATGCAGGTGCATTTACTCTTGCACTGTTTATTATTTTTCCATCACGTAGAATTTTTTAGAATTACATTGCAAAGTTTTTTAAAAGTTCCTCTCCCCTTTACTTCCAAAACAGCTTTTCATAAGGGAGCAAAGCAAGAAAAGAATCACTTTGAAAAGCAAATGCAAGCCAGGCACTCTAAAGTGTAATGAAGAAACTGGGCAGGGGAACCCCAAAAAACCCCACATTTCTTTCAACACCCAAGACTTGAGATTAGCAGAAAGGATGAACTAGAGCAGGAAAAAGTCCAATTTTAAGAACTGGGCAAGGGCATGTACTCCATAGAGCTTTCAAATAGAAGAAATTTTAATTTGCCTAACAGAAGTGATGAAATGAGTTACCAGAGCAATTAGACAAAGAGGCAAGCAAGAATAAGCTTATTATTTTTATTCTACAGGAATTGCAAATTCAGCGTAAACACAAAGCTTAAAGTCATAAACAATTTGAAAGTTAGGACAAAAGTGGCATGCTCTTTAGAAATGTTATAAAAACATAACTGTCAGGATTTGACCACATTTGTTCAAGCAGGCAGCAATGCTGCTTTTCAACAATCATGAATCTAAGAATCCATTTATTAAGCCCGGTGAATAACTGTTGTGTTCTAAAAGCAACTACATCACTTGAAAGAATTGGTTTAGACAAAGCACATCTAAGATTTATGCTGCTTTACAGACTCCTGCAAGTTGTAAGCAAGATTCAGTATATTCATTTCCAGGGAAGTTTATGATTTACTGTACATGGCAGTGGTAGGTAAATTGTGTCTCTTGAACCACACATAAAACTAGTAAGTGGTTGAAACCTGGATCTCAATAATGAACCTCTACTAAAGTACAGACAGGCGAGAAATCCAAGTCCCCACTATCACAGAAGCTCACATTATTGACATATATGAATCAAGTTTCCCCAGGAAACAATTACACACACAAATCAGTCTCATTCTACAGTGAAATACTGGACAGCCGAGAAACACACTAGGTATATCTTCACTGGCAGTTTGGATGGCTCCCTGTGTCACTCGAGTCCTGCTCCATTGGTGGTTCACTGTAAACATCAGTCAGATCACTTACCAGGTAACTTCCAGAAACTTAACTACTTTTCTCAAAGAAAAACACAGTTGAGGAAATAATTTGTCATTAAGTTCAGCATAAACCAACTCCAGAAAGATACTGCTACAGCTATCACTTAGCAACTGTGTCTGGGTCGCAGAAGGCCATAAGAAAATAATCAGGAGAAAATTCAAATTTCTAACACAGAGTCATCCTGAAAAGAGTCTTCTGTTTACTTACCAACTGCGTACACCAATAAAATTCTTTCTTACTGACTATATAGCCCATCATTGTCAAAGTACTGTTACCAGCATGTTAAGAAATTGTTGTCACATGACATTAAACAGGTACTATATTAACTGACGCATTTCCAGCTTAGTGCATCTATAACACACAAGATAGAAATAAAATTGTACTTCCTGCTAATATATCCTATTCCAATAGTTTTTCTGAAGTTTGGGGAACATCTCAACAATTCATGAGCATTCCATATGCTTCAAATTCTGTACATCTTGCTTTGTCAGTTTTACTATCATGAAACACCTTCGTTGATTTGAAGATGGAAGTATTTCCATGTAAATCAAACTGAACAGAACCATGCAGAGACCACAGCAATTGTTTATACTGAAAATTTAGTACTTAATAAAAATCTTATACTTTGTAGCAGATGCAAGAAGAACATAGAAGAAATAGAAAGACAAAATACTGAATACAGTTGAATTTCATTTAGCCTTCTAATATGATTTATAATTACTTTATGCAATCTATGTAGTCTCTAAAAGAAATACATGTACTTCAATTAGTAGAGGAGATAGAACGCTAAAGTATGGATTTCAGAAAATAGCCAACAATGGGACAGTTAAGGGGCCATGGCAAAAGAAGGTCCACAAAGAAAAGTCCGATGAATTTCCCTGTCTTGCAGGTAACCATTCCGCATACAGGCTTGAGTCCTCTCTGACACAAGAACACACACTCAAAGTCACTTCCCTTGATTTCACTTCACCCACTCAAAACAGCACCATTTTATTCAGTAGACTTGTGCCTTAGACAATGACCTTACAATGTAACGCTACTCAGAAATGAAGACCACCTGCTTCTCTGCAAAACTCTCACAGCAGACTTTGATCTGAGAGGTTCAGAGGACAAAGTCACTGTAATCACGTTTTACCGTGCACTGCCAAAGTTATTACCTTACTAACCTTGTGTGTGCATATTATAAAAATCATCCATTTATGTTACAGTGATTACTTTAAGTTAACACTGGGAACACAACACCTGAAATGAATTTCAAGTGACAAGACCATCATCAATCATACTTTCTCAACATTAATGCCACTACATAAAGCCCTCTGCTTCACTGCTTGAAAATGTAGGTGTTTCAGGACGAAAATGTTTTGCAGATGGTGCCATGTATATTGATACTTTTCCCAAACTAGCAGGTTCTTTGAACACATAGCATACATCAACTGAAACAGAATATTTGACTAATATTTAATTTTAAAAGACAAATCATTACAAATATTAGTAAGCTAGGAGCAACTTACTTGATCCACATTCCTAACAGTTTTGAAGATTACATCCCAAATAAGGAAAGGAATAAACAAACAAATGCATACAAATTGCACTAAGGGAAGACCTCACTTGGTGTTTTCTCAGTCCTCAAAACCTAACAATTTGATTTGTAGACATATTATCACATTACACAAGATCATACTGCAAAGTAAAAAAGTGAAGGCATAAAATTAATAAGAAACACATGCTATCAAGATTGTACATATTAACATTGGAATCTTGATTTCTTATGGTACCAGTTTGTGTTATTTTCAGTTAATATTTTAATTTGAAGACTGTTAGGTCCTGTGTGATGTTCTGACAAAGTATTTTCACAAAAGCAACTTTTTGCAGTAGAGTTATAATTTACAGAAGAACCAAGTTACTTCTTCAGTTGCTAGGCTCAAGATGGTGAAAAAGGGACTGGATTTAAATACAAGTATGACAAACGTACTGAAGAACTGCCACTAGTCTATGAATGGAAAGTTCAGTTACGCTATTATCGATAATTACAGGTCTTTGTAAGATAAATTCTTCAAACCCACAATAAAAGCAGTCATGCTACACAGCAATATTTACACATTTGCTTATAGCTTTAAAATGTAATGTTCAACAAGCAGTACAAATTTAGGACAGAACATTTTCTGAACTGTAACATCTGTTAAGATAAGAATGATGTAATGATTCTATCTAGTTGATGCAAACACTAACGGAGGCATCCCAGTCAAGAGTCAGGTTTTTCAGTACCTGTTATCCCAACCTCTGGAATTTATCCAAGAGCTGTTTCAGAGGAGGAGCACAGGTAACACACAAGCTAATACAACTGCATGAGCTGGAACCAGAGTGCTGAACCTCCTATTCTCCAGTATCCACCCTCAGCAGATCCACAAGCCTAGAGAGCAAAGATTAACAGAACAGCCAAGTTTAACCCACCACAACCCAAGGGCCAAACTCCCACCCATCTACTTGCTCACTCCCCTTCCTCACAGGGACGGGGAAATAGGATGAGAAAGCTCATGGTTCATGATAAAGACAGGGAGATTGCTTACCAATTACAACTGCAGACAAAACAAAGTCAACTCGGGGAAAATTAATGTAATTTAATGTCAATTAAAATAGAGTCAGGTAGTGAGAACACAAACATTAAAACAACACCTTTCCTTCCCTCTCTCCCAAGCCAAACTTTACTCCTTCACTCCAGACTTCTATACCTCCCACCCCAAGCAGCACATGGGGCAGAGAGCAGGGGCAGCTATGGTCCCTCCATGACAGCTCTTCTCCACAGCTCCTGCTCACTCCCATATTTCCCCTGCTCTGGCATGGGCTCTATCCCATGGGCTGCAGTCCTTCAGGAAATAAAAAAAACAACATAAAATGGTTTCAGTGTGCAGGAACTACCCACCTGCCTCAGTGTGGGGTCCTCACAACTGCCATTAAGATCTGCTCCAGCCTCATGGAGTTGCTCCACTGACCTTGATGTTCCCTGGCTGCTTCTCGCTCCTTTGGGTTCCCTCCTCCTCTCCCTATGGGGTGTTTTGCCCTTTCTTAAATATATTTTCCCCCCCAAGGCGCCCCCACCGTGGCTGCGGGGCTCAGCCCTGCCCTGCCGGGGGTTGGTCAGAGCCGTCTGGAACTGGCTGTATCCAGCACAGGGCAGCCCCAGCCTCCCCTCACAGAGGCTGCCCCGCAGCCCCCCCCTCCAGCGCCTGGGTGCCAGAACCCCATACACGGGTTTAGTCAAGACTACTAGAGTTATTTTAATAATGAAAAGAGCATTTTACGTGCTCAACCTAAAACTATAATCTCTATATAAAGGATTTTCTGATCAATCATACAGGAAGACTATCAGACGCGAAGGACTAAGTGGTACTACGAGAAGGGCAGTTCAAAAAACCTAAACGCCTGTTCAGAAGTTAGGTAATTCCTGGGGATCGGCCATTACAAGGAAGCTCACGCTAAGCGCTGCAGCACTTCCAGCAGGTGGGCGACCTCATCCACCCCTACGCCCGTGGCAGTTCACCACACAGGGCAGGAATCGTCATGGCAAATGGCTGTCCAACAAGTCAGACAACTGGTAGTGTCATTTTCTCGATTATTTAGGGCCACTGCTGATAAAGGCCAGTCCCAGCCGATGATTTGGCCGATGTCCTTTCCCCCTTCTGTCCCATTTCATATTTCTCTGGAGCGATCCTCCTCTGTGCAGTACCTAGTACAACGCAGCTCTGAGGTGGGTCTGAACCGCGGCACCAAGCCGGATCCTCCGATTTCAAGAAATCAAAAATTAAAACAATTATCCTCTAACGAAAGGAGATCCAATACTGCCAATAATTTCACAACCCGAGTTCACTACTTGGCTGTAACTGAAATTACCAAGATGCAGCATAGCATTACTGCAGAAATGTTTGTTGTATTAGTGTAAACATAGTGAAGCCCTCATAAATAACGTATAACGCAATTTGAATTAATAAAAGTTTGCTTTAAGTTATAAAACAATTGTAGAGCTAATACTGCAATTTACACGAACTACAGAAAATGTTTAGGCTTCCTACAGTTTAATCATCATTAATGGCACAAAGGAAATTATTTACTACCAAATGGGCCAGAGAATACAGAAGGAAGGTCCTTGCAGTATTGATTTTGCACGTAAAATGAGCTTCTGCAGTTGCATTTGCAATTGTCAAGAAGGCTGGAATACTATTAACTCCTCCTATTATTGAGCCTTAAGGAACAGCCACATAGCTGAGATGTCAAATTTATTTTTAAAGGATGAAACAAAACATATAACTGCTTGGTGGGCTTGACTAGTAAGTGATTAAAGCATAACTCTGAATAAACTGAATTTGTGCCAGTGTCAACATATTTTTTTTTTTTTTTTTTTTTTAAACTCAGCACTATGAATTATTTACTGTTCTCTGAAAGCTCAGCATCAACACATCAATTCACTCTTGTTATTTTGCTCCTTTGCAATCCCATCTAGACTCACCCTGTAACATGCAGGACGGTGGCGACAGGAGCCTGCAATGCAGTGAGCAATGTAACAAGGGTAGGCGACCACCCGAGTCATTCAATGCTTTGGAAGCCTAGGAAAGGTAGCTTTAGCACAAGCACGCTCCCCGTAAAGTGTAACAGCTTCAGAGCACCTTGGAAAAGACAAGGGCAGGCCTTCATCATAAGATTATCCCTGTGTAGGGATAACTCTTTCCAAAGACCTGCACGTGCGATTCCTTGGAGTAGCACCCACCTCCAAGAGGCAAAACATGCATCACAGTACAAATAATCCATGACGCCACACAAACAACCCACACTGGAGAACTCTGGTGGTTTAACATTGATGAATTGAACCACTAATGAGAGCCATAAGAAAGATTTCTCAAAACTACGTGCCTGAAAGACCATCTTTCCACTATCTATATTCAGGGTATTTTGACGCTTAGAAGCTTATAACTTCTGTCAAAGCCGGAAGTATTGGCTAAAGTCAAACTACCCCCCAGAAGCCTAGTTTTATGACCCTGTGAAACATAACCCCCTTCTTTAGAAATAGCATTCAAGCCTAATTTGGATTATTTTACCATGAAGATCCTTAATTCTCAAATTGTAATAAAACAAGGATTGCCCATTAGAAAGTGCTAAGAACAAAGCATAAATAGCCAGGTGCTGCAAAAACACTAAAACATACTCCCAAAAGCACACATAAGTAATGCTTACCAAAGTGGTAATGTTATCAAATACATTCATTAAGAGACAAATCAAATAACAAGTCAGTGATGCTGTTTAAGGCTCTATTACTTCTTAATTAAGTCTGGCTATGATGCACAACTTCTGTGCAAAGTCATGAAGCCCTCTATGCTATCATAGTGCCTGAAATTCAGCACAGTTCTCTTGATCGATTTCTGCTTTGCAGCAGACAGATACAAACATCCATGTGGTACAAAAGCAGTAGCAAGCAATACTAAACCAGCTGTACTTGCAAAACTTAAGCCTAGACCAAATAGTATTTCAACAAGGACTTTTCACACACACAATACTGGAAGTGTGACACTGTGTCATAGCTTCTACTGAAACGTGCCTCTTCACTTCAGATAAGGCTGAGGAAAGAAGGTACTTGGCTAAAGATTATCCTCCTAATTTGCATGTTGTGGAACAGCAACTGTTACCTTCATTAGATTTTTTAAAAAAATCGCTTATGTACAATCCTTTCTTTAAAAGTGTATTCTTATAGTTTCACTGAAATGTAGTTGATGATTATAGTTTTGTTCCAGTGAAAACTACACTAATTAGCCAGTTACCAAGTGTCACGCTCCACTTATGCCTCCATTCGCTATAACAGACTAACATTAGATTGACCTCTGCAGAACATGCTGGATTTTTGGCCTTCATTGTCAAAAGGTGTACTCTTCACTGGGTAAAAAACTGGCTGGATGGCCGTGCCCAGAGAGTGGTGGTAAATGGAGTTAAATCCAGTTGGTGTCTGGTCACCAGTGGTGTCCCCCAGGGCTCGGTGCTGGGGCCGGTTCTCTTTAATATCTTTATCAATGATCTGGATGAGGGGATCGAATGCACCCTCACTAAGTTCGCAGATGACCCTAAACTGGGTGGGCGTGTTGATCTGCTTGAGGGTAGGTTGGCTCTGCAGAGGGATCTGGACAGGCTGGATCGATGGGCTGAGGCCAATGGTGTGAGGTTCAACAAGGCCAAGTGCCGGGTCCTGCACTTGGGTCACAACAACCCCATGCAGCGCTACAGGATTGGGGCGGAGTGACTGGAAAGCTGCCTGGCAGAAAAGGACCTGGGGGTGTTGGTGGACAGCCGGCTGAATATGAGCCAGCAGTGTGCCCAGGTGGCCAAGAAGGCCAACAGCATCCTAGCCTGTATCAGGAATAGTGTGGTGAGCCGGACTAGGGAAGTGATCATCCCCCTGTACTCGGCACTGGTGAGGCCCCACCTCGAGTACTGCGTTCAGTTTTGGGCCCCTCACTACAAGAAGGGCATCGAGGTGTTGGAGCGTGTCCAGGGAAGGGCTACAAAGCTGGTGAGGGGTCTGGAGGACAAACCTTATGAAGAACGACTGAGGGAGCTGGGGTTATTTAGCCTGGAGAAGAGGAGGCCAAGGGGAGACCTCATCACCCTCTACAACTACCTGAAAGGAGGTTGTAGAGAGATGGGGGCTGACCTCTTCTCCCTGGTGACAAGTGATAGGACGAGAGGAAACGGGTTCAAGTTACGTCAGGGGAGGTTTCGATTGGATATTAGGAAACAATTTCTCACTGAAAGGGTAATTAAACATTGGAATAGGCTGCACAGGGAGGTGGTGGATTCACCATCCCTGGAGGTGTTTAAAAAAAGGGTAGATGTGGCACTTAGGGACATGGTTTAGAAGTGGTTTTTGTCAGGGTAGGTTAATGGTTGGACTTGATGATCTTAAAGGTCCCTTCCAACCTCAGCAATTCTATGATTCTATGAAAAGAGTCAATTTAATAATATTCCTAGCACCTCTCAGCAGTGCACTGTGCTGGCTAAAGTTAGCTGAAACAGCTTACTAAATATGGTTTCACAAACTAAATTAGTAATCATCAGGAGCTTTGGAATAGGACAGAAATCACTAATCTTTTATTCCTTACTCTGAAAATATGGTGAACTTTACAAAACATATGTATTAAAACTAAAAACTAATGCAAACCTGAAATACTGCAATAACTTAAAACATAGCAGTTCTATGGAAGACAGTTTTCCAGCCTCATGAGTGTGTTAAAATTTCTAAACCATGATTACAGAGGATAACATAAAGAAGTAGTTCTTTACTATAAAGCAGCCATTAGCTTTACCAAAGTAATCTGGGTTAAATTAATTATATATAAGATAGTGTGCGTTTGTAAGAAAAAGTTGGGAGGTTTTTCCTCAAACTGAAAAGTCAGGTAGTTTACTCATTACTGTTCCTACTGTTTTTCAGACTTCTCCTCAGCTACTCGCACAACAGGCACATTCCAGAAGTCCACGAAGCTTCTCGGAAGTATTTTAAACAGATGCAGATAACTGCTGTACTTAGCCACGTTTCTATAGAATACATTCATTGTTTTTAAATCCCACACAAATGTTATCAGCTTTCAGCAAGAACATTATGCATCAAATGAAACAAGGATATCTTCTAGTTGCAGCTGTATTAAAGAGTTCTAATGGAAATGTTCACAAAAGAGTATCACAATTTTCACCGCACATTAAATAATCCCACAGACTCCAGTTATTTTGAAAATTAACAAATTAGAAAATTAGCGTACTGGCAGCTTCTTAAAGGAATGCATTTTTACTTCACACTGTTTGTTCACTAAACACTCATGGTCAACCTTGTTATTAATGTGACATAGCAATACAAGGCTTTGAAAACATTTTTAAAAAAGCAATCCAAACTGCCTTCATGTTAATCAATGCTGTATTTTTCTAGGACTAAAATTCTGTGCATTATACATGATCACCAACTTTTAAATCCTGTGAAGACTCTAATATTGTAAAATTAGCAATTCCTAAATTGATCAATGAATTACTAACAGAGCATTCCCATACAGTATTTACCATCAGTCTCCTAACCAGATTTAATACCATTCATACAATGAAAACTTTATTTTTGCCTGACACATTGTACTTATCCTCATTTCAGTTCCCAGAAAAAAAAACCCAAATCATTATTTTACTTGATTCAAGAAAAAACTCTTGCAAAGTGTTGTGGGAGAAAATATTGATACAAAGAGAAATACCAGTTGTCTGTATGGGGATAACATTTTGAATGAAAAGTCATGTTACACTCTATGCAGGAAACAATTTTAAAATCCTCTAGCAGAAATTTCTTTACAATGCACATCACATGCTAAATTCCATTTAAAATTAATGGACTCCCAGCTCATCATGAACTTCTTTTAAGTGCTGTCAGCACTTTTTACAGGGTTTCTGGTATTCTCCAGATGGAAGCAGATAAATTTAAAAATCCAAAAGGCTACTACTGTCCAAGAGTGTCACTAAACAATGCAACAAAAGTTGTAAAAATTGGACTTTATCAGACTTACCGCCAGTGCTTTAGATAACTTTGTTCTATAATTATTCAAAACAATAGCATCAATCTCCTTAAGTGGCACATATGCAAATCCATCTTTAATAAACACTCTTCTGGCTCTAAATAGATCCACAGCATCTGCTAGTCCAACCTGAGAAAGAAGAAAAACCCACGCTGTGAAACAGCAAAATAACGCATTAACAGATTTTGAGAATGTCTCCACCCTGAGCAGTCTCTCAGCCAGGCAAGTTAAGTCATTTGTCTGGGAAATGTTAAAATTTAAGACCGATTTTGTGGCAAAGACAAGGGATGGCAGAAGAGAACAAAAGACATTAATGGCAGTTTAAAGCTCCCTTTGTTCTCCCACTCCCTCCTTCTACCCTTACACTGACATGAAAAAAGAGGAACTCTCATTAGTGTCAGTTAATTTATAACTGTTAGCAATAGTATTATGTAAACTTAAAATCAGTAACTCCAAGTTTAACTGAAAGAGAATGAATACAAATCTGTGGAATTTACCAATTTCTACTTACCTTATAGAACATTTGCTCTTTTACTTTAATCATGCCGAGGCCAGGGGTTGATGCACACAACTCATTTGCCAATTCGCTTTTCAGGTCTTCGCTAATCTAAAATTAAGAGCTTGTTTTTAAACTGCTGAAATACTTTAGAATAGGGCTTTTTTTTTTTTTAATTAATATGATCTAAAAGATTACTTAATCTGTAAATATATCCTCACTTTAGTTGACAAGGGAAAAAGAATTACATATTCAGCAAGTGATCACTAATAACACTAGCGGTCAATACTGTTAAATAACCTTCCTTCTGAAGCAATAGTGCAGATTTTAAAATATAATAATTTTAAACATTAACACAAGAACTATAAAACATGCTTTCTAAAAGTCAACTTCTTCAAAATAAAACTTGTGACAATCCCTGCTCACACCTAGATTTACTGCATGCACTAAAACAAAGTATGACGACTGAATGGCAAGTAGTAAGGGCTAAACCACTTTGTCAGATTTTTAACAAAAACAGAAGTTACAGCTCATTTTTAAATCCAGACTTTTAGAAAAATGACATATCATATTATATTCACAGATTTATCTCTCTTTTTTTTTTTTTTTTTTTGAGGAGTGAGAACTAATGGTATACTTACTGTTCTCTAAATGTTAGTGCTTTTCCAGTTCTTGGAACAGGTAAGTTAAGCAGCAATGCTCTAATTTAACAACATAAAGTACTGAAGCCAAAATTTCTAGCTTGAAAAATCATGGACAATGTTACACTTCCTAATATAAAAACTTAAATACTGCATAAACATAAATATATATATAAAAAATGCATTTTGACTACTTAATAACGCATGAAATACAGCAGAGAATCCCCTTAAAATTCACACATTGTAATGATTTTACTAGTCAATAAATCATTTTGTGTGTTTATTCAACAGAAAATAATTAACAACAAAATTTGAAATAAAATTGTTCTTTAAATGATGCTTAAGCTCAGGCTTTAAAACCTGAAAAAAGTAATAAATAAAAACCACTAAATCATAAAAATCATGAATAACCCAGTCTGATAAAACAGATTGTACATACTGGTAATCCAGCAATGATACCTAACTACATGCAACAGCAGTCTTAAATATTTGCACAATATGTTCTTGATAAAGTATAACGGGAATAGCCCCTGACTGAAAGGGGTTCAATGTTAAGGAACACAGAACGCCTGCCCAAAACATAGATGGACACAGAGGTCACCAAAGATTAACACACCATGTCACTGCTCTACCTAAACTGGACGCGTGCTCCAATACCTACCGAGAGGTGACATAAGGCTGCAGTCAAGACGGCTGCTAGAGACCAGGCAGGAGCCAAGCCAAGGCTATCGCGTGCAAGAGATACCCAGCCTCCAAACACAAGATAAAAAAAGCACTCTGTGTCCATCCTCTCCATGGAAAGGGATGTGCAAAAGCAGTTTGGTTTCTTCACCAAATGGCGGGGAATATCTAATTTGTTGACTAACACTTCCATGTATTTATGTGCATTTAAGCAAAACTCTTTTCCTTCTTATCAGCTGAAAAACTGAGAAAATGCAACAAAACAAAACACCTTTCTTGGAAGGAAGGAGCTTCTAATTCAAACCTGAAGGAGTAGCTCAGCAAATCCCCTCTATGAAAGTGATCTGATAGATGCATATGAAATGGCCAAGGCAGCTACATCTAGAAGGCTTATAGTGACCCTGTCTGCACCTTGATGTAATCTGTAGCACCCTCTCAGGAAAACCAGCTTTAAAAATAATAATAAAGCTGCCAGCAAGGCAGAAGAATGTGACTTTGAAGACAGAGGAAATACACAGTGGCATGATATTTCTGCATGTGAAAAATCTAATGCTCAAGGAAAAACAGCCTTTAAGGAAACCATTTTTCTTTAACAAAGTAGCTGTATCAGAACAATTAAATGTGTTTGTGTAAATGATACCAGAAAACACTTTCTATAAAATACTCTCACTAACAATCTTATTGTTGTTAGTCTTTTAAAGATTCACACTTTTCAAACGTGACACCCTGGAACTATATACAAATTTCACACAGTGCAATCAAAACCCTGCTTCTCCTTTCCAGATGATATATTTCTTGTTTAAATAAGTATAAGTCACCGCATCAGCCTGCAAGCTTGCCTTTCACCTAGTATAGACCAAATTTTTAATTTTAATTCCAATATTGACTTCCATTTTTCAAATGTAACAGTTTCATGCTTTCTCAGTAGATATTGCGTAAGAGAGCCCAGTTTACTATGTCATTCCAAACCCTCTGTGAAACTGTTTTCAAATAAAACTAATACAACATATTGTATAGCTATAGTGATTACAATTGTATTATTTCTTCTAGGATATCTCCATGAAAAAACATCAACGGAAACCAAGAATAGTTTGGTTTTGTTAGTGTTGGTTTTGTGGGGTTTTTTTGTTTGGTTGGTTTGGTTTTTTTACAGAAAGCCATTAAAACATTCCAGTGACTGTTTTACAGACAGGCTTGCAATACTGGGGGGAGAAGAAAAAGAAGAAAAGGCAAGGCTATTTGTTTTTTGAAAAACAATTATCTCATTCTCATCAATAAACCCATTTTATTCAGTATTACATTTAATTTTAATGTTTTTCTTATCTTTTAATATACAAATGAAATAATTATACTGACTACAAACTTCCCCAGGTGTCTAGATCCTTCTGTATTAGTAATTTGACTATATCAATCTTGTACAGATGTAAAGTCACAGTGATTTTTATGTATTCTTGCATCTCGCTAGCAAACAATTTAACACTGTTGGGGTAAAAGTGATCCTGGTGAAACCTCCAGAAAAATAGGTTAGTAGGCCATGACTGAAGATTTGGGTAAGATTGTGGAGAGCGTCACTGAAAATACAATTTCATTACAACTTATATTTTTTAAACAAACACAAATATTATTGCAAAACTTTATTTAACAGCTTTATAAGTATTATTTATTTATATGAGAAATAATTTACTTCTTACAGCCTTGAGTATCTTATAGATTAGGCAAACCTTCCGCAGCCCTACAAACACTTTGCTCCTGACCTTTTCACCAAATTCACATTGCCTTCATGTTTTCAGCTAATGGAGAGAGAGGAAGAAGAAACAAGGATATCCCTAACCTCTAACTAAAGCTAGGAGATGACTCCAGAACACATTTCAAAATAGAACTTGCTTCCCTAAAGACTCAAACATTAAATATAACCTTGCATTGGCATTAAGGATTTCCCCCTTTTCACATAAAATTGTGTAAAATTGCCTGAAGATGCAATGCAATGAAAATAAGCTCCTTATAGTCTAAGCTCAGACTCAAGCTTTCAGTCAGTTCATGCCTATACCTCTGTATACAGAGCGTCATGAAACACGTATCCCAATTTTTCTTGGTCCATAGAAGCTGGAAAAAGCTTTTTTTTTTTGCTTTTCTTTTTTTTTATTTTAATAAGAACACTATAGTTTGTACATTTAATAATTTCATCTCTAAAATGGCACCCGCAAGAACACATTCCGGTAATCATTAAAAAATTAGACACAATTAAGTACAGCTTTTAGGATTCTAATCAAGATCGAAAAGATAAACAGACTACTTAACTTTGACAGCACTTAGTGAGCTTCACTAGATAAAATACTGTGATGTTCAAAAGATGAAAAAAAAAAATATCAGAATTCTTCTGAGGGTGTCATCTGGTGCTGATCTGACCCTCCGCACTGAACTGCTTCAACTCACCCCACAGGAAACAATCTACTAATCTTGCCTCGTTAGTTTGTTGCCAGTTTATTAAAAACAAAGTGCTTACCCCAAGTCAGTCTTTGCTTTGCACAAGCAAAGAACACCACCATCAGGAAAAGGGTCTTCCCTTTTCAATGACAGTGGATCACCTGTCATAGCTTGTAACAATTCAACACTTCATTGTAAGATTTTGAGACTTAGAAAAATTGAGAATTAGAAAAATTAGAAAACTCAAGACATAAAAATGGAAGGCATAAGAGGTAAGGAAGGAGGATGGATTTGGGACAAGGTACATTATTTCCAGTTTTCTTGCTTTCTACATGCAGTTTATTCATTGATTTTTAGTCACAGAATTGTCCTGGAAACGCAAAGACACATAAATATAGATTAAATATGAATAATTGAATGTGTAAGGCTTGGTTAAACAAACACTGGCAGTGAGGCAGTCCAAAAACTACAAAATAAATTTGATATCCCTACTCTGGTTTAATGAGGAGATAAAGATGCATGCATACATTATACTACTCTACATGCAAACTATTTAATTTTGCTGTTCTAAGTCTCCCAGTAAGGAACAAGAACTCAATGCACAAGCCCTTTCCTTTCCCAAGACTCAGCTTCAGGTATTTACATGTACATGTCACGGGTGTCCTTAGAAAGTGAACTTTTTAAAACTCGCTTTTAGTCCCTGAGCAGTTGGTACTCAAATGGCACAAACCCCTTACTCAAAAAGAGACGGCATCAGTCTCTCAATACTAATTTGCAATTTTAAGTATGAAACAGACAAAACAATCATTTCCTCAATGAAGTGAAGAAGTCGATCTTCTCCATTGCCACACATCCCAGTACAAACTAATAAAAAAGTATTAACCTTAGATACCATTAAATTTAAGAATATAAAGTGTATTCAGCCAGTTAATGAATACTAGCTTGATTAGGAAAGGCCATCATTCCCAGCTGTCCTACCAAAAGTATGAAGAGCCCTAAATAAAACATTCCAGAGGCTTACGGATCTATTGTTCACAAATCTGATGATAACATTTCTTAAGAGGTATCAATTCCATTTTGGCCAGGCACAAATAAATTCAGATTTTATTTTCCACGGTACTACTACTTACTATTTTAGCTCAAGTTCAGGTTGCTGGCATACCTAAAAATATAAAGGGCTGCACTTAGAATTATTATGTATTCTTATCCATTGACTGAAATGTTGTTTGGACTTTTTTTTGAAGTCAGGAGTGGGCATGGAAAGGACAATTCATGTATCTTCCTTAACTATGCAGCTAATTCATAGTTACCACAATCACATAAAAACTCAGTGCCACAGGCACAGTTAACTGCATTCCTGACAAATATCTCCCTACATCCCTGAAAAGGAAAGCTGAACAAAACAATTACTACAGATTAGTCTAGAGACGTCAGCACATACATACTGGAGTCGCGCATGACTGAAGAGCTAACGGAAGATCCTTATGAGAAATATGGCAACAAGTTTTCCTCCATTTACAAATCAGGATGCTAATGTCAGCCTCAATTTTACAGAAACTTGTTAACAGATGCTTCTCTAAATTCAATCACAAGATTAGCAGGGAAGAGTATTTCAGTGTTTGCAGACCATTTTATGAAGCTTACATCCAAAACAGTAGCTAGTAAATTAAACTTGCAGTATAATTACATCCTGCACAAACTATCCTATCAGCTTTTATGCTGCTCTACTAACAATATAAACATTTCCAAAGTTACTGCACTCACTGATATGTGAAGAATAAATTCATTTTGGAAACATTCTTAACTTCAACCACTACAAAAGAACTTAACACCTTGATTATCCAAAGAATTTCTTTTCCTCTTGAATAACAGATGGATATAGTTTTTTAAAATACGCTATTGATTTCACGATTTTCTCTTCCCTTATGCCCCAAAATAATGCCTAAAATATCTATAGAAAAAGAGAGGACACTCAATGACATCATTCTCCTTCTCTATACATTTTCTTGTCTCTATGTTTCTTCCAGTAACCTAAAATCACCGAGTGCTAAGAACTAAGGATCAGGTTAGGACTTTTTTTTTTTCATCATTTTTTTCTTTCATCATTTCCGAGCCATTAGATAAATGGCAGTCAAGCGTGACCTGGTCAACTACTGAGTGCTAGAGCACATTATCATAAGCTGAAGAACATGGTGTAGAAGGTAACTATTCTCCACTGCGTTTCTGGTACAGCTGCTATTACACATTACTTCAGAAATCAAGGGTTAGAGAAGAACATTTGCCTCGGGATTCAAACTGTAGTCCAAATGTTCTCAGGTTGTTTTCAGCTAGATTAGGAGGAATAACGTTTATTCATCATCCCATTTTTATTGCAACCTTTTTTGCAGTTTTAATTTCAAAGCAGGTAATTTTTTTCAAAGCAGGAAGAGAACATACTTAAAACCAGAAAGACTGTGTGTAGTACACAGTACAGAAAGATTCAACCATACATTAGACTCTAAAGGTAATATTCAGCTCAAGTGATGACCCACACAAAGCTATTTAGTAAGAAGCACGGTGCTCTAGTGCACTAAAGGGGGCATAAGTAACTGCTCAGTTTGTGTTTTGGTTTGACTTTAGCTTCACAAGTTGGTTTTAAGCAATAAAAGCTATCTTCCAAGGGTCCATTTAGATTTCTGCGGATAACCAGCATCTGTTTCTAATCAAACTGAGATGATTACCAAATTAAAACTTTTAATTAGCATTTTGCATCATTTACAAACTGTTGTTCATTATGTTTATGAAGGTGAAAAAGGACATCCCCAGTAGCTATATATTCTTCAATCACTTTTATTACTGAATTCCACAATTTTATAGAACATCACCAACACCATATGTGCAAATAAATATATGCAACTAGAATTACTGCAACAAAATGCTAGTTTTCTCCATGACTAATAACAAAGTCAAGCTTATAGTTCAAGGATCCATTAGAGAGGGGTAAATAAAGACCCCTCCTCATCCATCCTGCCAGTACACAAAGAAATGGCAAGTGCATATTCTCCCCTCCTTCCAGACAACAATTCTCCCTCTTAGATTTATGGGATGTGTTTATATTCTCCTGTGAATGAAGATTTAAGAAGTCTGTAAGAGAATACTACAATCCACTTTAAGCCTAAATGTTTTAATCAAACCTCACCCCATCTATCCATCCCCCAATATTAGCTCACTAGAATACTCAGGTTGCTTTGCAAACAACCCAATTATTTTGGGTCACAGCCAGTTAGTAAGACTGCTTTGCAAGAGACATCACTTTGCAAACAGGCCTGCCAGTTGGCCTATCAAATCCTCAGGCTGCAGTACAATGGCCTAAAGAGTACTATGTACTGGTTTAACTGGATTCCCACGCTGCTAATACTTCTGAGGAAAGAGGTCTCCCTACGATTTTCTTCCTCTAATATGTAACTGCAATCAACTACAAGAGGTAGCCATAAACTTATATCTAAGTGGGGAGGAGGGTATTTATTTGGAACAAAGAAACATTTCTTAAAAGATGAATAGTCAATTCTGCGACAAAGCCGCCACTTGGTTTCACTTAAATCTATCTTATGAAACTTGAATGATTAAACTGAGAAATCTATTGCTTCCTTTGAAATTAAGTATTTTAGGATGAGAGTAACCTGTTACATTTTTTTGAAGCCATAAACCTAATCAGAAGAACATTTTTGGTTTATACACCCCGCACCAAAATGGATAATTACAGTCACAGCCTTTTAGTGGGTAGACTCGGTATCGAGTATTTTCTTTCACCTATACCTGTCCTTACTAAAGACACAAACTAGTCCCATTCTCATTAATCCAAATCTGACTTTAGGATCTTCCGTACCCAATAAAGGCTGTCCTAAAACATTTTTTTCGAGAAGATAAACTACAAATATTTATACAACTGCCCCACTACTGAGATAAATATTTTTGAAGAAAGCATGATAGTGGTATCAGAAAGTCTCTCCTAGGAGTGCTCTGATCATAAAAATGGAAATTAAAGAAAGAAGTTTAATTTCTACTGCTTAAAGCTGCTAAAAAAGCACTTCAGCTGCAACATCAAAGAGCTACTGTGGAAAAAAATCCAACTCTAATACTAATGCATTTTGCTCTTTCCTTTTATTTTACAGTTCTTATTCTTTACTCTCAAATGCTGGCAGATGCACTACAAAGCATTAGCTCCCCCAGCTGACTATTCCCATCTGCTGTTCCTTCTCCATTACTATGGTACAAAACATTTCATTAAAATAATGTTCTTTATAACAGCATTAAAAAAAATTAAGATGGTTAATTTTGCAACACCTGGCAGTTACCCAAAAACAAGGCATCTAACCTAGAAGTTGTTAAAAAAACCCCACATCATTATTTTTTTTTAAATTTCAAGAGGCTTTTCAGAGGTGAAGAAGTTCTAGGATATTTTTAAAAGGATCTTTTATGCTCTGTGGAGAGGAAATAACAACACAGAAAGATGTATTCAAGAAGAAATATACTACACTTTGAAGTTTTTTTTTCTTCTGCACACTGCAGAAAGATAGCACAGAAGCATTGCAGAGGATCTAAATTCAATTATACATCATCCTTATACCACTGATAAAGACATGATAATAACTATTAATTTTAATTTCTTGCAGAAGCAACAAAGAGGAAATATGTCTATTTCAAGGAACAAACTATCTTAAGATAAGATGAAGGAAGGGTCACAGGAAATCAGAAAGTCAAGATGATGACCAAACATCACTGAAAAATAAATTTAGGGTAAAACTTTACATTTTGTTCCCCTCCACATTCAGCGTATCAAGTTAAGTTCCTGGAAAGGGACTGCAACAAATCAAAGCATCTGATAGCACTTAGGAAAAAACACAGGAGACGAGTAACAGCCCACGTGGATGTGTCAAAAACCAAATTGTGTTAAGCCAGTCCCACTGCCTTTGTAACAGCGTTACAGACTTCAGGGATAAGGAAAAAAGCAGGTGTCATATTGTGCCAACAGCCCTTAAAGTCACTTTCATAAGACACTTTCACAAGCAAGTGTCCAAACAGTCCCACTGAATCTCCTATAACTTGGGTGCAAGACCAACTGGAAAAGCCACACATGGAAGAATTTAACTCAAAAACAGAGGACGTATTAAATCAAGTTCCACAATTATTTAATTTTAAACTAAAATTCAATATTTTCGTTACTAATCTGCATATTACAATAGGAGCAGATTACATTTTAAAATCCCATGAGGCTGGGGACACTGGAAGGGCTCTAGAGAATGGGATCAGAGAAGACAATCTGGTCTAAAACTGACAGCTGTATTTTAGCAGACACAGTTCAAGTTTCTACCTCTGAGCCAGTTCTGTACAAATAGAGGAAGAGATGACTAACCAGGCGCGCCGAGAAAAGGAGTTATGAGACCTCCCCATCTCCAGCTTGGGAGTCTCTATATCATTCTACTGAGAGGGGAGAAAAATGCAAAGAATACATGAATTTAATCTCCATGTCATCTTAGAATTGGTAATGATTCATCTGGAATATTCTGACCAGCTGACACTGCACTTAAAAAAAGATGTTGCCCCACTAAAAAATGGCAAATGACACACACAGAAGTGACAATTATGAACAGATTATGAACAGCTTAAGTGCATTATGAGTTTCACTGAAGCGGACTATGGCATGGAAGAATCTCCCAGAATTTAAGAGCAAAATTAGGCATTGGTTCTGCTGAGATTTGTACACAGGAAGCAGGAATGCAAGATGCTGAGATGGATAAATTACAGAGGGTTACTTTGTGATTGGAGAAGGAGGACTACACTGATTTGAGGAGAGAATAACAAAATGAGTATGGCAGACCTATTCCAGGAATTAGAAGTTAAAGGTCCCAGAATACGCGGCAGTTGTCTGAAAATGAATTAGAAAAGTGGCAGTTCCTATATGAAAAGTTCTATGAAAAGGCAATGAAGAGGAAAGTTCTGTTCATTGTCATTTCAGGGGACAGACGGATTGAGAAACAGCTGAGGAAAAAGCCAAACTCATGGAAAGAAAATATGTTAATAAGAAAGTGTTAATAATTACAGAAATTAACATGTAAGTTAAATTCACAAGGAATGAAAAGAAAGATAATTTAGACTTCTGCTAGTAGAGTTTCCTTTTAAGGAAACATCACTCCAAACACTAATTTACAGTAACTGGCACGTTAGTTGCCAATCCAGGGGACTTCACTTCTAACTATTGAGAAAAGCTAAGATAGCAGTATGACAAGGTAACTTTTGACCCAATTCCTCCTTTAATGCTATAAAGCATTAGTTGGCATATATTAGAAGAGGAAAAAAAAAGTGTAAATAAAACTCTAAAGAGAATACTCTCATCGCTTTTCCAAAATGTCTTAAAACTGCTGAAAGAAACAGAATATATTAGAGATGCCTATTTATATTTCAGAAGCACACAAAAATCCAGCCTAAGATCTAAGAGTTACGGTGCAGTATGACATACACAGACATAGCCTTGAAGGGCAAGAAAAAGATAAGCAGCATACAGAGTGAAGGAAAGAATAAATTTACACAATTTTTATGGCTTCAGGTTGTCATCAGCATCATGATTAATTACTTCACCAGTGTTAGGTCCTGTAAGACCAAATGTGTGAACAATAAGCTCAATACCTTAATTCAAGAAGTTCCAGGAACACCAGTGTCCCAAGTATCTTGCACTTTTCCTCAAAGTTACAGACGCGTTGAAAGCTTTTCAATAATAACTTGTGGCAGTTGCCATAAATATTCTGATACTGTCAAAAAGGCTATCAGAACATCAATTCGCTAAACTAGGATTTATCTCGCACTACGAAGGTCTAAAATCACTATTATAACTAAAAAGTGTAAGTACAGTCATTTCTCAAGGGCTTCTGATATGGGCATGCATAACCAGGGACAAGAAAAAAGGCAAAAGGACAAGTGAAAAGGTTGGGGTAGGAACAGGGGGAGGAAGGAGGAGGTGCATATGTAGCAGGACATGTGGAAAACCACACAGATGACCAATTCTCACGGATAAAGTTATGTGACAAAATGGGGCTTGGGCATAATGTCAACTGACTGCAAACAGGTCTTGTATCACCATCTAGCAGAAATAAAATCAGGCACTCCTAACTTAAACAAAGGAAAACATGCCCACAGCTGGTGGCAAGAAAGAAAAACAACTTTCTAGTTAAAGCGCAAGTGTCGCTTACCTGTAAAACCATTTACTTAATATATTTCCTTCATATACTGAAGAACTCACTTTGAGATTAAAATATTTTCTTCAATGACTATAATACTTAAAATATTCATTATACTTCCCTTTAAATATCTTAAAAATCGGTATTAGAGGCTTTTACTGCCAGAGACTGTCAGTCATTATTGCTGTAATTACTCATTTATAGTAAGATTTTAATGCTTTAATCTCCTAAATTAATGTAAATCTCAACTACACACCTGTGTTTGCATATTCTCTCTGATGGGCTCTGTCACCCTAAATGTCAGCATTTACTTCTCTTGAGTGCTGCTTAAGGATTTCCTGTGCTCCCTATGTGACTGACTTTGCATATAGACTATTTAATGTGCCTTAAGAGCTGAAAATTACATGACGTACATAAAAAGCTTCAGTATTTATCTGGATGATGACAGCACTGTCCCTCAGAAGCCTTTTTTTTTTTTTTAGAAAGTACATAAAGTATAGAATAGACTGTAAACATTCTGAAATACCTTCAGAACCATTATATGATTCTCCTGTTACTGTGATAGAAAAACATTCAACGTATCAGGGGGAAATACTCCTAAAGTATAGATTAAAAATAAGCAAGGTCTAGAAACAGGGAACAAATTAGTAAATATTTCTTGTTCACAAAAAAAAACCCAAACCAAAACCAAAAGCAATTATACAGCAGAATCTTCTTTTCATATTGAATGCCCCATATTAAAGTGTCAAGAAAGGCAATGTAGCACTTCTCTCCTTTCAGGACAAGGAAATATCAAAAGCGGGAAACTCTCACATTTGAACATACTCAAAGGCTGACAAACCACATAATGCTAAAATAATTTAAACTTATACAATCAATGAAAAGGGAGTGAGTCATGGATCCATGTGTGGTGGGTTTGGTTTTTTAAATAAAAAAAGTAACCTTAGTTTTGAGGCAAGACTATTAACCAGTCTTCCAATCTCTTCCCTCTTAGGCAGTTCCCCAAAATTTGGTGGACACCTGACAGCAAGCCATCAATGAAGTATTACATAAAAGGTTGAGACAGGCAAGATTACAGACTGAGGTCCAGAAATTAAAGTGTCAAGTAAGATAAAAATAAGCTTTACTGAACAAGAGAACTGCAGAATTACTGAATAGAAAGTTTCACAAACGTTAAGTCCAACGCTATGAGCTGAACTACTAGGTCCTTTTTGCAAGATGCAGAATTTTAACTAACATGAAGCAAATGCTATTCAAATTGCCATTTTCCCAGGGAACAGGTAACATCAAGAGAAATACCTCACAACTGGCAACCAATTAGATGACACTGCTGTAAGCAAACTACATTTTAAATGAGATAGTAAATGCCTATAATAATATTTTATCAAAATATTATTGTTATTGTGAAAGTGACACGTAACAAGTTCCGCTCCCAGGCCAAGCCTAACCACCCTCAGGAAAACATGGAAGGGGCTTCTGCCAATTAATACATCATCATTGAGTGAGTGAGTGTCTGTGTATATAACTATTTAGCTACTGTCAAAGGTAAAGTCCAAAAGTTAAATTTCTTCGGTGTCTTCCTATTTACCAGAAAGGAGTCTATATTGTAAACATCACCTTTGACAATATGGTTCAACTACAGCTTAGGAAACACGGGGTGAATTCTGAATTGTTTAAGTTCTCAATACAATAATTTTGAGGGGGAAGCTATTAATGAAAGGTTTATAAGTGATTTTGTTAAGACAGAAGTCATCTTCAAAATTGATTGGTTTAACTTTTAAAAGGATACCAAAAAGAAGTGATACATCTAAAAAAAGTTTAAAATTGTCTGAAGAGCACAAACCTTAAATCACTTATTTTCTAATGCAATACCAACAGCTTTAAAGCTGCTTAGTTTATAGCTGTTGGTATTGCATTAGAAAATAAATGATGGAAATGACCCAGACACTATAAAGTACACCAGCCTGTATTATTTTTGTACTATTTGCAAGCAAAACAGCACTTCATCAAAATGCTTTCTTTTGCCAAAAAAAAAAAAATTAAGAGCCCAACACTCATTACAGTACACGGAATACTTTAACCAAAACAAATAAAGAAAATAGTTTCACTCCTGACCCAAACCACAGCCAAAAATCAAAAGCTGAAACAATTTATTGTCAGAGATGTCGAATACATCAGAAGTTGAGACCACTGAGTTTTTCAAACCAAGAAGTAACAAGAGTAAAATTCCAAATCATCCTCAGCAGTCTCTACTCTTGAGCAGAACCTCATCCCTTGCCACCAGTGACCTGACAACCTCTTCTTATCCAACCTAACATATCCATGCTTAAAGAAAAGGAAAACACCACTGCCATTTACGTACCTTTTTTCACCTCTACCATTTACGTAACTTTTTTCATCTCTACCATTTACAAGTAACTGGAAGAATATCAGTTGTCAACGGCTCTAGTGGGGTCTCAATCTCAAAAACAGTTGAACATCTATATCAGAGTTTAAAATAATTTAAAGCCTCAAATAAGTGTAAATAATTAAAAATTTACAGAAGTTGCTGCATTAAAAAAAAAAGTAAAAATGAGGTCCATCATTCCCACCCCACCCCTGTTATTCCTGCTTTCCTTCTACCCTCTACGTTGCTTGACATTTTATTCAATACCCCATGCTCTACCTCTTCCATACACTGCCATAAATTGGTAGGATAATATAAACACTAATAATTCAGAGCAGTGTAAAATTTTGAGCACTGGACCAGTGCTCCAGCAGGCTGAGCAGCACCAGTCCAGGCATCTTGAACACCGGCCTGAACACAGACTGACCAAAGCTATTTCCTACAAGTGATTAAAATGCGATCTACCCGTTAGTAGTTCCAAAAAGCGTCTCAAATATAAACTCAAAGCAAAATTTCCATTTTTTCAGAAAGCCCAGGTTCCAGAGGCTTCTCACAGAAATACTAAAGATGGACTAACTCAAAGCAGTGACAGCTTTGTAAAAACATTTCAGGGAAGAACTTACTTAAGCTTCAAATTTGCATAATTTATACTAAGTGTGGCAAAGCCTATTTTCACAAACATTGTAAGAATTTTGAACGATCATAATCCTATGCATGTGCAAACACAAATTCATTATACTGACGTCCTCATCTTTAATCTGAATACTTTGACCAGTTTATAGCTTCCCTTTAACAAGTAAAGGGCACCTTTATAATTAGGTAGAGCTCCCCAGAGCAAATATTTACTTATTTTAACAAACCCTTTCCCATGTATTTTGCTCCATTAGGAATATAAACATCAGTCACAGGACACAAGAAATCCTAGTATAAAAGTGAAAACATTCATTTTCATTAAATTTCATGTCCATTTGTATTTTCAGAAAGGTCTTGTTCTTTGATAAAAATTATCTTTAATCATGAGACCAGAACTACTATCATTTCAAATTCTTCGCAGCTGACTTGTATAAAACATTCAAAGTCTGATATTTTTTCTTCTAGTTGTTAACAACTTCATTCTTTCCAAAAAGTTGCTAACTAAGATCTTTGGTGCTACATTCTTCTTAAGCTGCTTAAATATTATCCCTGAGGGGGACTGACGACTTCTTGATTCTGCAAAGCAGCAATTCTCAATCTGTAATTCATAAAACCTCAGAAATTACAGTGCAAAACCTCTACAAAAATTATAAGAATACACATCTGACTTTCCCATCCATTTAAGTAAACATGAAAAGGAGAGAAGTGACAGTTACTGAATTCTCAGTGTTTAGTTTCACTTTGTTGTTGCTGTAAATGAAGATAACTGTAACAGCACTGTTAAAGATGATCCACTTATTCCTCCTATCCAAAAAAAGTTGACCGGTTCTTTTGTAAATACCGAGAATCGCCTCTTACAGTGGTTCTTAAAATTGTTAACTGGAGACACAGCTATGCCACACTACACCAAGGCCTGCACTTCAGCAGCTCCGGCCTGTCTCAGATTGCAGTTTGGAGATGCAGAACCATTATCTAGAAAATGCAAGGCGCCTGTCTTCTCCTTAAAGAAGTCTAGCTAACTTTTTTAGGATACCTTAAACAATTAAAATCCAATAGGAGAATACCAATCAGTTTACCAATACAGAAACTGGACTGCAATATCAGAACTTATTTCCTTTTCCTGAAGACCATTCCCTTTTCTAACAGGCAGACACAAAGTTTGATTTCCATCTTGTTTTATGCACAGTAAGGCATGAAAACACCGTAATTTCTAACTGAGAAGCGTGAATAGCACAGTTCATCTTCATTTCCCTTTTAAAGGCTTTTACAAATCCAACAGTGAGAAAAAAATACTGCTTTTACAGTGGCCTTATTTTTTAGTGGCCCCTACATAGCACAATAGAGTTTAGACCTAGTTCAAATACACATGGAATTCCTTAGTAACATTCAAATATTTTTCACAACAGTGCGAGGAGGGATCAGTTTTGCATAAATTTCCACCAGAATTGGAAGGGGGAAAAACAGAAGCAGGGAAGCAGATTTTCAATGAAATGATACTTTGTTGCCTCAATAGGCGTAAGAAAGTAATTCCTTCTTAAGCATTTTAACATTGAAGGTACATTCCGTGGCACAGACCCAAGCCATACTCCTAGCTTTTTCCAGCGACCTGCAAACATTAATTTATTCTCACAAGCCTGAATGCTGAAACTGTGACAGGGCAATACGAGACTGGGGAACAGGCAGCAGAAATACATCTCCACAAACACATCATTCCCTGAAAGGTCTGTTGAACCAAAGAATAACATTTCCAATAGTCTCTCAAAGACCCAAGGAAGTCCATGTGTTACTGTTGAGCTAGACAAATTCATTCTCAACACTGCACAAGTCATCTTTAATCATCAACAGGCAGTGGTGCCAGACCTTTCAATCCAGCAACATAAAATGCATGTCAGTCACATGTTTTAGAATATTTAAGCTCTTCTAATTAAGCACTATTTTAAGAGAAAGGTTTTTTCAGTAGAGTGATGATCACACATGAATTTTTATTCATTAAGGTTACTCAAGAGAGCTACAGGCAAAGCTGGAGCTTTCTAACAAAATAGTTCATAGCTGCAATGCAAAATTTTACTGAAATCATTAAAGCAGGAACTGCAATAGATGTTTTCCTTCAATCCACTCAGACAAACAAAGCAGCAGGTAACAGCAGGAACTCTTTTGTAATATCCCTAAAGCATCTCAAAAGCAACAGTTGTTTGTCTATACAGATTTGGTATCTTTAAGGTTTTTCAAAAGATGGTAAAGAATTAGAATGACATTGTTTGTTAACTCGCTTTTGTAATTACACATTTTCGAGTTAAGTGTTGGTTGACTGAAGCAGACTGAATTTCTCTTGTTGCTGCACAAAATTACATCATTTAGTCCTCATTTCTGGGGCACAACTATTCTCCAAGTCCAAAAGTTCTGTGTGGTTGTTTTTTAAAGCCAAAGTGCACTTTTTATTTTTTTAAATAGAAGTACTAAAACTAGCTTAATGAGAATTTTAAAAACATCAGGCATGTGCTATATAACACAAATTCAGAAAGTAACATACTTACAGCTTCAAAAGATAAGTTAACATGTTCCAGAAATTTCTGCCTTAAACCGTCAGTCAGTTCATTGAAGCGATAGCGTAAGAGATCCATTTCTTGTTGAAGAAACCAACGCCTGAGCTCCTCACTGCAAAGAAAGAATAATTAAAAAAAAACCAAACTACGTTTTCTGGTTATGCATTTCCTCTTTCTTTATAAACTAGATGTCAAACCTAGTGAACACAGCATTAAATGTAGTGCTGACTTTGGCATGGGACCCACAAACTGAGGAGCTTGGAAGGTAAGGAGCACTCAACCAAGACTTCTGAAGAGACAGTACACAAAGAAGCATGACTACGGATGTTTTGGAAGAACAGTCGATCTCAACACTGATAATTGCTCTGTAGGTATGAAAGTGATTAGTCTCTCTTAAATGGTACTCATCAGTCCTTACTTAGTTTAGATAATAACCAACTGCAGATAATGTTCTCCTTTGGTACTTAGGGACAGGTTTTTTTTTCCTTCAACATGGCACAATATTTCTTCGTTGAACAATTAATGTCACAAATAATCTGATGAGGCAAATACATTATGAAGCCTACTTCTTTTAATTCTCACTTTTGGGGTACCCTCCAGCTAGAAGGAACATGCACGTATCTCGGATACTACAACAACAGTGCTCTATGATAGGCACAAAATACCCTGGAAGCAAGCAAAAGGAAAATATATGACAATGAACTTGGGTGAGGAACACAAATAGAACACCTAACACTTGACAAAAGAGCAAGAGGGGGTTAGCAACTGCTGTTGTGAACAAGTAGGAGAATAAACAAGAACACAGGGACAGTGTAGGGAGTCAGTAGACAGCATAAACGAAAAACAATACTGAAGCCTGTCTCTAAGTACTCATATTCCTCTTTGCATACTGGATTGCTAACATCTCAGCACTCAGATTCCCAGGCATCAGCATGTTACTCAAACTATAGCAAGTAGGTACCAGAATACTAGTAACAAAAGCCACCCTGCACATACAGGCACAGAATGCAGATGATACTGCATCTCACCTGTTACAGGCCATCCTTTAAAACTGTCCCCCAAGGGCTACGCTGTGGGCTACTGCCGTGACAATTCAGAGAGCACAGAACTACTGCAGTCTTACATGTTCTCCTCACAATATTTAAGGATCTTTTCCGAGAGGGAACCAGTGAATTACAACAGAGTTGTTTGTGGTTTTGTGGACAAAAGCGCTGCTTGAAATATGGCTTCAAGAAAAGTAATTATTATTCAAATTATAATTCCGGATGGAAAGGTTCTGTTAAGGTGCTTTGTAAAGTATAAGTACTTGGGACGTATTAATAATCCATGCAACTTAAAATGGAAGTTAATGCTTTTATGATTGATCTGCTGCAGTTCTTCTGTGATCACCTTGGACAGTAACAAAGTCCTAGAACATGACACTTTGACTCTTTTTCTAATTCATCAGCCTTACACTGCATGTTTTCCTAAGGGGGAAAAAAAAAAAAAAAATAAGCATATATAGTTACTTTGGAGCCCAGCCAGCCAGTCTCTTGTTCCTCCTTTCCTTCAGGAGAGTAGATCAAAGGCTATAATCCCACCTATCCACTTAAGTTACCAAAACAAGAAAATATTACTGTCATCTCTAATACAATACACACGCCTACCCAGACTCTTCCTACAGTTGACAAACTAGCTGATGAGCAGGCTTACGTTACTCTATGTGTCCAGCCTATATTTAAAAACTGACTTTCTTAGGAACATTATCATTAGGGCATTATTTATGTTCATTTTTTCCTTATGTCTTCAGAAAATTTTACATCATTTCTAAACTCAAATCACACCTTATACTCATTATTAACATTTTAAGAAGTTGTACACTCTCATTCCAGACACATATTAGTAATAATACTTATCAGAACGACAAGTTTAACTGAAAAGCAATGTCACTGTCGTTAGATAACTAACCAAGCTGCTGCTGAAGATGAGACAGTTACAGGTAGTTGAAGCGCAGACATGAGGAACGTCTCCTCGTTTTTTGCCTCTTAAAACTTTTTTGTGTGCACAATACTCAACAGTTTAAATGAGATCTGTAGATTCCTGACTAGAAAAATAATATGAAAGAACAGGTGCCTTCATATCAGGGAACAGCACTCGGGGCAGGGGGAGGTTGGAAATCAATCCTCTTCACCCCCCAAGGAGCAGTAGGACAGACTGGCATATTTGTTAGGAAGCATCAACACAGAAGTACTTTAGAAAGACATGAACATGCTCCTAATCCGGAGCCTAAGACTAGTAGCTCACACTCCACAATTAAATATGAAAGTTCAGTTACCAACAACTTAACGCTAACTTGTAAATAGCCTGAGCATGGGCCAGAGGTCTATTTTACTAGGCAACCAACACCATAGGATTCCTCAGAGTTTAAGTTCCAAACGGTAGACAGCAAGGGGAGCATGGGTACAGAAAGCACATAAAAGTTAACGCTAATCAATGTAAGAGGCAGCAATCTCAGCACACAAGTCTAATTTTTTATCATAAAGCAAAAAAAAAAAAAAGGGCAGGAAGTAGAGAAAAGGTCCTGCGAAGTTTGGTAAAGAATTTATGTCTTTGTTATGTGATACAGACAGAAAGAAAAAAAAATACCAAACACAAAAGCACATTTGAAAGTTTCCTGAATAGAAGAGAAAAGGTAGAAGAGGTAAAAACCAAAACAAAACAATCCAATTTTATAAGTGAGGATTGATGCAAAGTAGAAAAAAAGTTGATGTAAACTTGTACCCCTGGGTGGCACTGTTGGCCAACTAGAAACTTCAAAAGGCAGTGTCACAGGAAAACAAACCTGTAAACACAGCTGTCTGGCAGGCCACAGGGAACTGAATTCAAGCTAGCTTGCAGTTATGCCTGTTTAAGTACACTTTTTCATACGCTCCTACCTTAATAGCTTTCATCAATTGACCTACTGATTTGTGCCAAACTTACTTTTCTGACCTAGTATGATAAAAACTTAACAGCATATTCTATTTGCCTCCCAATTTAATCTTTGGGGGAACATGCCAGTTCTAGAGCATAGAAATATCTCATCCCTGAAATATCTGCTTTTCAAGAGAGAAGGAAAAATGCTGGGTACAGGGTCACCTCCCAGTGCTTAAGATGCTATTTTCCATTTTATGAGTAATCACTAAGTCCACCTTTACAAAGGGAAGGAAAAAAAAAAGCTACTTTAAGTGGAAATTGACTATCAAGCTGCTTTATTGAAACACTGCATCAAAGTACCCGTATATAAACAGGAACACAAAAATACTTTGCAAGGAGTTTAAAAAGAGCGTCCTGGAACCCCATCCAAGGCCTCTCCTCCCTAAGAAGGAGTCTTTCCCCCTAGACTACTAAGCCAGGCTCTTTCCTGATGATCCTGTGGCCCAAAATAGCTTGTATTTATTTCTACACAGTGGTTCACCTTCAACAAGCTGCCCACCTCTGCCCTGCCTATAATATAATTCTTAAAATACTTCCCTGAAACACAGGGTTTGAAATGTGTCTCCCATTTATTTCCTAAGCAAGCACTGCCGTCAAATAAGCTATCACACAAAAGGCAAGGATCTTCTTTTTAAAAGATAACTTGCAGAGAAAAAGAAAGCAGTCCAATTATCTGCATCTATCGCTAATTCCATGAGATTCCAGAGCCATTATGGAGATGCAGGGCAGGGGGGAAGATATCACATCAGTGACAAAAGGCAGGTGTTTAGCCAAGTCCCTGCTTGATTATTTCTGACTGACCAACTGCAGCCAGCACCCTGAGTGAAAGGCTGCTTCACTTACATATGCCTTCCTCCCTTCTCAGCACAGCAGACAAAGCTTACGGAATTCCACTCCTGAACCAAATACCTAACCTTCAGATTTTGTTTCATGGCTTGTATTGCCTTCTGTGAATTTGATCCAAACCCATTTCTCCTGAAGTCTCAGACTAACCAAAACCAGATGCCTCTTGAATTCCAGATCAGATTCTTACCACCAGACAATACTACTTCCCAGAAGAGCAGAACTTTCTTCAAATGCATCTGTCACTACAAACACCCTCAAAGCACCCTTAAAGCACGTTTATCCTTTCTTTTTTTTTTAAACTATTACAAAATCTGTATATTAATTTTGATTCCAAGCATCCCTTTTCATCACAGTTGAAATCATGTTCATAGCAAAAAAACCCCCACGCAACTCTAAAATATCTGTAATGTCTATAATAAAGCAATGTAGCATCTGTATACATTTAAAATTAATAAAAGTATGGCATAATCCAATAAGTACTTACGACTGACAGTAAGCAAGGCGCAGTATGAAATGAGAGATATGGTCTTTTCTTCTTGCCTCGTAATCATCCTCAGCTAAAGCCTACAGAACATATTATTATTATTTCAGAGAAATAATCTCTCCCAGATTAAAAATCCACAATTAATTTGTGTGGTGTATTAATACTCATCTTTAAGACAATAAATGCAAGGCTATTAAAGAAGTGTGCTGCCCTAAAGAAACTTATACTCTCAAAAAAACCTACAGCTCTAACAAAATGACAGAATTTAAGTTATAGGACAGTATTACATCCCCTGTACTTTTATTCAGAGTTCTTGAGTGGTGTAAAGTGCAAGAGAATTCCCTTTTTTCATTTTTACTTACTTTGTAGGGAAACTTAAGTTTCCGGAGCTCACTCTCCAGCTTAGTTTTGTATGTATCACTACCTCTTACGTGGCTGACACCAAGGTTTTCAACTACTTTGAGCACTGGGGGGGGTTGGAGAAAAGAGAAGAAAAAGTCCGTGTTAAAGACAACATAATGAAAAGAAATCTAACACTGTCATGTCTTGGGAAATGCACAAACTGGGGTAAGGCCATGGGAATTGCTTTTTGTGGTATGAGGAGCAAAGGGGTAACATGGAGGATGAGGCGTGGACCACCTTACCCTGTAGCCCACAACTCCTGAACAGCTCACCCAGCTCCAAGATCCACACAGTCAATATGGAAAAGGAAAAACCCTAACTGACGGATCAGTCCCTCAACACTGGTTTCCACTGAAATGAAGGAAACCTTGGATTCAGTGGTTTTCTGCAGTTCAGGGGAACCCTTGCGCCCAGCTACAACAATCTGAATTGCTGTATTGAGATGACATAGAACAGGTGGCAACACCTAGAAAGCAAAACATGCTCACAAAACCCACCAAAATAAATCAAAACTATACAGTCCTGGCTGCTGTACACCAAACACTTGTTGTGAAATCAGTCACAGTGCTCTGAAATACTTAAAGCAACAGATTTTCCTTTAAAGGGCGTTCACTTCAGCACGAGCAGGCAGCGAGTTCACATTAATAACCGGCAAAGAGAGTATCTAAGCCCGCCAAAAATACATACAGCCATGACAGGAAGAATGAAAAGCTTCGGCGGAGGGAGGGCGGGACAAGGGACACGGGGACGGCCGGGGACGCTACTCACGCTTCAGGCGGTCGATGGCAAAGCTCTCAAACTCCACCAGCGAGATGCTTTCCGTGGGGGGCTCCAGGTAGAACTGCAGGCTGTGAGGGTACAGCTCCCGCCGGTCCCCCGCCAGCCGCCCCTGCTTCAGCCTCGCTCGGCCGCTGGAGAACTCCATCTACCCCGCCGGCGGGCCTGGGGGCGAGAGACAGCACGGAGGGGAAGGAGGAGGGGAATGGCCGGCTGGAAGAAGAAGGGGAAGGCGGCCCTCGAGTGGGACAGGACCCAGCCGCCCCCTCCCGGAGTGACCAACCCCCCCAGTCCCCACGACAACCACCCCCGCCCGCCGCCATAAGGCGCAGGCCCTCACCTGCCACCGCACCCCGGCTTCCCGCGCACGGCCAGCCCCGCCCACTTCCGCCCCACTGCCCCGCTCCGCCTATCTGGGGCCACGCCTCCCGCGCGGCTATTGGCTGGCGACAGCGAGGCGAGCGGAGGCCCCCGGGGACGGTGCCCGGCGCCAACATGGCGGTTGCGGTGGGAGCTGTGCGGGCTGGTCTGTCGTACCCAAACGCCTAAACTGATTAAAATGGTCTTTTTGGCCGGGTTTCCTGGCAGCGCGTGGTACGCTGTAACTAACTTTCTGTCAGTTCCTCGTTTTCATGACTCAGTTTTCATGTTTAAAAATATTTGCCACCAAATGAAATCTTCTCCCCCCTTTTTTTCCCCCTCAGGGATGGCTGTGGGGGTCTGGGTGGAAGTCGCTTCCACCACCTGCCCACCCGCTGGCATCTTATATGTTCAAAATCTTGAATCATAGTGTGGTTCAGGTTGGAAGGGACCTTAAAGATCACCTAGTTCCAACCCCCTGCCCTGGGCAGGGACACCTCCCACCAGACCAGGCTGCTCAAAGCCCCATCCAGCCTGACCTTGAACACTTCCAGGGATGGGGCATCCACAGCTTCTCTGGGCAACCTGTTCCAGTGCCTCACCACCTTCACAGTAAAGAATTTCTTCCTAATGTCTAAATCTCCCCTCTTCTAGTTTAGAACTGTTACCCCTCATCCTATCGCTACGTTTCCTGATAATGAGTCCCTCCCCATCTTTCCAGGGGGCCCCCTTTAGGTACTGGAAGGCTTAAATACTGCAGTAATGGGGCTCCCAGGGGCCAAAGAGCAGTAAAGTCCATTACTGGCACTGGGCTACATCAGGTGGCCACCATTGCAGAGGGCCTGGCCATGTTTCACGATGCCGTTAAGCTGGTTTGAACATGAAATGTTCAGCACAGTATTCAAACACTGAGGAACTTCCTTCTAATTCCATGATCCCATAAACTCCGCACCATTCTACAGTTGTATAATATCATCATTTTTCCAAGATAACTGCAGGATTTGCCATTTTTGCCACTGGGTTGACCATTTTGCTGCATCTGAGATGGGACGATTCAGACTGGACGTTAGGAAGACGTTCTTCACCATGAGGGTGGTGAGGCACTGGAACAGGTTGCCCAGAGAGGTGGTGGAAGCCCCATCCCTGGAAGTTTTTAAGGCCAGGCTGGATGGGGCTCTGAGCAACCTGGTCTAGTGGGGGGTGTCCCTGCCCACGGCAGGGGCGTTGGAACTAGATGATCTTTAAGGTCCCTTCCAACCCTAACAATTCTATGATTCTATGTTCTGTTTTGTGTCCCTGCCTTAGAATGCCCCTAACTTGCTAATTTTCCCCAACCAGAAAAGCTGTTTAATGATCTTGCAACAAATTCAGAGTGTAAAGGGATGGAAAATCAGAATTGAAATAGTTCATGCCCACCAAGTGAGGAACATCAGCAGCTTAGGCTGGTAAGTTCTTAAGAACAAAGACACAATCATGGACAAGGACACATGCTGGTCTCATGTTCATGGGCAACACCTACAGCATTGCTGAGTAATCTGATTGCAGCATTAACATACACTGCCACTGGAAGCCAGCCTAAAACTGTGTCCTGCCTCTGTACTTGCAGATTAAATGTGACGCTGAGTTCAACTGACATGGGATAACCCACTAAAATTACCCTTCGAAACAAAGTGGCCACCTCCAAATTGCCTAGGGAGAATACTCCTCATGCTAATTCTCAAACTGTGAAACGTGCTCTTTGGTCTGGGCCAAACTTCTGCTAAGGGACCATTGGAAGAGTTTAACAGGATAGAAAAACAAGTTTCACTCTCCAGGGCTGTTCTGTAGTTTTCCAGGGGAAAACATGCTGTCGGTATCTTATTATATATTTTTATATTATTTTTTATGTTTAACCCAAAGCAACTTTATATCTTTATATATATAAAGCAACTTCAACCCAAAGCAACTTTCTTCGAATAGCCAGTGCTCATCCCTGCACAGTTTCTTCCCTTCTCCACCCGGCTGCTACACAAGTTGCTCCAGCATAGGAGTGAATCCACCAAAATCCACCTAGTAGTTGCAAGAAGGCAGAGCTTTTGCCTTTGTCTGACCAGCATGTTAATATCCAAGACATCTTACTGAGACCAGCAGGGCACCGGCCAGGGCAGGTCAAGGAGTAAGACAAGAGCTCGCACATTTGCTTTGAGTGCTGTACCCGGCCTGGACCGGAGGGGGAGAAATGCAACAAAGCTGAGGAGCACTCCACAGAAACCAGCAATGCTTTTCTTTTTTTTTTTTTCATTTCATTTCATTTCATTTCAATTAATGTTTAGGGTTTGGCATGTAAGCAGTACCACACTATTAGAAACCATGGTATGCAGTTTGCTGTCCATCAGCATTTCTTCTACTGAAACCTGTCCTGCTGATTTTTTACAGGTCAGCAGTTATGTCTACATCTGCTTTTTTAAATTTTTTTTGTTTCACTGATACTAAGTAATGATCCCAAAATTGTCTGAAATTACGTGAAGACCTAACCTGTTTCTTTTTTTTTAATTTCAATTAAACATTAACACTAACATTATTGCAAAAAGTCATACAGTTACTTCAGCAGAAATTAAGAAGCATAATTAACATCTATATTACAAGACTCAACTAAATTTTACAATGCAAAACCTTACGAGGGGTTTATCAGCCCTTTCACAGAAAAATCCTTTTCTTGGGAAAAGAAAACAGACAAAGAAGTGAAAAGATAGCATCATAGTGGAAAACTCCCAAAATCACAATTCAAACCATCTCGTAACCCAAATTTTCTTACTGACGTATTTACTGAAACCTATAGACAGTTTCAACAGTATCAATTCCACAGTAACATTACCAATAGGGACTGATTTTTGAAGTATTTTTTTAAGAGAATCATTGATGTTGCAACAACCCACCTCACAAATGTTTTACAACATCCATATGGTCAGCTGTCAAACTGTCACCATCATCCCATCCAAACACAGTCCAATCCATCGTACCCCAACCTGTTCCGCTACCTAATTAACAAAATCCAAATCCCTTATTTGCATTAAATATATATATCATTGCAGTTTCTACTCCCACTTTTGTTATACTAACTAGCAGAGTGCCCGATGCTAATCCATCAGAACCCAGTATGATTACCACTGCTAATAAGAGGGTAGATATGGTGATGCCAATATCTAGTCCCTTTTTCAAGGTGCCCCATTGATCCATCGTGTCTGGGATGTTTGGATCTCTATGGATGGCAGGGATTAGCACAAAATGTCCCTTCTCTCCTTCCAGCTCCTTTTCAGCTGTTAATCTACCCACAATCTTATTTACTGTGTGTATCATCAGCCTGATAGAATTCTCATGTAACTCAGTCTTTCTATATATTGTCTTTGTAACTTGCTTTCTTTATGTTTTCACCTTTTAAAATAATACTCCTAATTTTTTTTAAACTTTTGCTTATTCACAATCTTTATTTATAGATTTTTCCATCCTTTAACTCATTTCCTTTACTGGTCTGGCTTTTTCAGAAGTCTTGACAGATTTACACTTTTCCTGTAGTGTATTTGTATCATGGCTGGCCCAACTTCTCTTTGTATGTCTGTTTTGCAGTTCTCTGCTCCAAGTTTTCTTATTACTTCTTTAAATATTTGCCATCCAGGTTATAGGGAGATTTTTTTTCTGACCATGATGCACAGATACCTCTGTACTTACTATAAATAACAGGGCAAATGTTCTGAGCTGGCCTTTAAATTCCTGCAGGCTCTGAAGCGAGTAAAGCGTGAATCATGCAGTGAATAGAAGTTCAGGGGGCTATTTTAGTCAGAATACACTCTCAATCTCTCAGTGTTAATTTATTTAAGGGGGGAGTGATGACGGTCACATCCCTTGTGACACTCTAAGTCTCTCTGGCTCCACTCACACAGCGCTTTCAGATCCTGGATTTATTCCCCAAGTCCCCTGTCCAAGACTCTGGTACACAGGCGGAGGAAATCTAGATACATCTTCACAATCTTCTTAAATTTATCCTGACAGGTAGGTCTATCATCCACCTCCGCCTCTCACTGCATGCATCTTCTTCAGTATGTTTAGGCTGATGTAGCGAATATGCTCACTGCATCCTTGTTCTGTTACATATCGTATTTTCAATCCCTTAGCATCATTTTTCAGGCTACATATCAAGGAAGAATCTGCCTGTGCCTGTGCTAGGTTTCTCCAAAAGGATACACTCTTCTACTCCATTACAATATGTTCCATGTGCTTTAAATAATTTTGCCTGCCATGCTGGGGCTTGGGGGAGTGAGGTGGGTTCTTTTGTTACTCTTCCTTTAATAACTTTTGAGCATTCAACCAATGTTAGAGAGAGGGGCTGAAGCATCAAAGATAAGAAGTACTGGCAAATTTGAGAAATCAGTCTGGGTAAAGGAAAGAGAGAGAGATTCAAATTTCTACCATGGGAAAGAAAAGCAGAACTCGGCCTCTTTTGTGCGTGGAGCAACAGCAAGCAGCCAGTTAACACAAACATCCTGGTCGATCAGCTTAAATATAGCTTGAGATCAGCCACCGCTCCGTCGTCTCCAAACAAACAGGGGAAGGTTTGAACTATCAAGCATGAGGACTAAGAAAGTAGAATTATTTTGTAGGCTTAATGTATTCTGCTGCACAAGCATCTTCTTTTTCCTCATCTAATATCTATCTTTACCATATTTAAAATGTGAGCTTCTGAAACACGCAAAGAAGTTTTTCAGTCTTTCTATCTGTATAGATACTGATGTTTTCTTTTCTTGGAAATGATTACCACTAAACTAATTTACAAGAAAAAAAATGCATTTGTTACATATGATATTTAAGATTTGCTGCATTTCTAATACTCTCTTGAGATTAATCAAATTTCTACCTGTATAGCAGTAGAGAATAGGATCCTTTCTTATCAAGTAATCTGTAGGCAATTGAAAAATTTCTCTAACCCTGAAAGAATTACTCTCCATCATAAAAACTAGACATAGCAATGTATCTAGGATTTTTTTATCTTTTTCTTTTAATGATATAAAGCACTAATTGTCAGGATTCAGAATAAGGCAAAGGAGGTTTAAAATATTTTTTACAAGGAGACTTTCTTATTGTCTGAAAGTTCCAAAATATTATTCTATCTCTATTAAAAGAAACCCACTGCAGTTTAAGGATTTTCTTCAGCCTTTTGGGTGTTTATTTAGGGCTATTGAATAATACAGACTTGGCCAGGCGGATTTCCCGTATTAAGCCTATGACTTGATCATGAAAAAATGTCCTGTTCTGTACTGACACACACTGAGTTTTCGAATACCCAGTCACTGTGTAAAACAGCCTGCAAAATTCCAACCTAAACATAAGTGGCGAGCCGCCTTCCAATTGCTAATAAATCTCCGTGTTACACTTACCCAGAGCACTTTCACCATTGCAAGTGAAAACTCCCAAAATAAACACCAGGGTGGTAGCCGGTCTGCCTCATCTAGTCACTAAACCCGCACTTACCTTTTAAGCTCTTCTTTTAAAAGGAATAGTTTCCCATGGAATACTTGGAAAGAGGTAGGTATCCCGCTGGCCTCCGAAAGGACATCCAGCCTGCCTAAATTTAGGTGCCTGGGTAGCTGATGTATTTTCCGTTTGTTTGTCTCAAGTTTGGGTTGGGTTGGATTGGATTTTTTTTTGTTTTCTGGTTTTGGGTTTTGTGGTCTTTTTCAAATGTAAGCGATGCACAGGAGTGGAAACTGAAGTATTTTTGCAAATTAGGGGAAAAGAGTCTCCCTTGTACGTAATACTAGGTCCTGTTCCCTGTTATGACTTGATACCATCACAAGGAGTTAGACATAACCCTTATGTCTAGCCTTACGCAAGCATAATCCCAAATTAATAGGAAGTTGCCTGAGTAAGACATACGAGATGAAGATGATTAACATGCTAGCTCATTCTTGAGCCACCTTCCTACTAGAAACTAAATATATTACTTTGTCTTAGTTCTTAGTATTTTTTTCTTTATATCGCTTTTGTCATGTTCTACCATTTCCTTTGGCTGAGGCTTTGTGGCAGTTGAGCTAAAGAAGCAACACCGACTAGCTTATTGAAAAATAACGGTCAAATGTTCCAATAAAGGCTCCTCTCCCCATTAAGTCTTGTCTAAAACTGCATTGGTTTCACTGGAAGCAGAATGTAGCCTCAGAATGTAAAACCCCAATCCCATCCTCCAGCACTCTGGACATCAGTTCCTACTGTAATGCTCCTTAAAATTCAGGGCTTGCTGATAAAACTGTTGATTTATTTTCATACTACAGAGCTAGAATAACTATTGGCACCAGTATCTTGGCAATCTTTCTTCAGATCACCTACGTGAATATGTAGAAATCTGGTACACAGATTAATAGCTTTGAAAACTACATGGTACCTTTGAATAACAAATTTCAGAAGCTGAGACTAATAAATTTTAAATCACCATTAAAATTGCCTACAATATAGCCACACTAAGTAGAAGAGATGACTGCGTTTATCTTCTGAGTTTGGATAAACCGAGTTTATCCATTGCACAATTATTCACAACATACTGCTTTCAAAACCACAAGGTTATTAGATATATTGAAGACCTAACATTTTTATAACAAATCTGGTAACAGTTAAATGTCAAGGGTGGATCACAATGAATCCAAATGAATCCAGCTGGTATACCTTACTGTCATATTTAGGTGGCATTGATGCATGGCAAAAAAAAGCAGCAGCATTTTTTTTCCCTAGCATATAGCATCCCAAATGCTTTCAAAAGTGACTGTGTTCTCTGTATACATATTTAGTTTTTATAGACCCATTACTTATGTGGGTATCTGCATGGTATTACACACTTCAGTGCCTGCAGTTTTGCCTTCTCAATGAACTGTATGCAGATAAATATGGGTACGAACGGTGGCAGATATGTAATTATATATTGAGTGTTGAGTACATGTGGAGGTGTTGAGTGCCTCACCAATTTACGATGAATATGATGGTCTCTGTGACAACTTGATGCCCCGTGCTAGTTCTTTCAAGAGCAGAAGTTCCTCTAGACCAAACTTTAGGCAAAAGTAGACTGAAAGTAGAGTAAAGCAAAGATCGGTTAAGCAGGTACAATGGTTACAATAGCAGTCATCACAGCTAAAAATCACTGTTGACATTTCTCCCTATTCTTCTTGCTGTTTCTGGCAGTCTGAATACTCTCCTGATTCCTCCCTCTCTCGATTGCATAGTACAGAGAGTCCACACTCGGCCGCCTTCACCCTGCAAGGCAAGAGCACCGAGTAATGGGCACCGATAGGCAGATTCTAGAAAGCAGGGAAATAAACCAAAATGAGCGTAGTTTAGCTGCAGGAAAATGGTCAGTTGCACAGCAAAAAATGCTGAATTTTGCATTTCAGAGAGCCAGACAAGTCTTGTTTTAGAATAGCAGAAAATTCACATGTGTTAGAGCTGCTCTAGTTTACAATCACCTACATTTCAGAGATCTTTTCAACAATTCTAAAGGCTGGAAGTCTCAAGTCAACACAAGACATTTTTTTTCTACAAAGTCCACAGCTGTGGGGTCACATAGCACAAAGAGCTCTCAGACTGGTTTAGTTTGTGTGCTTTAGTTTGAAGTTTGTTGTATTCCAACAAATTTGTTTGGTATTTTATTGATTAGGAAAAGTTTCTGTCTTTTTTTTTTTTTTTGTTCCCCGTAGTGGTTCTCTATTGAATGCAAAGCCTTTCTCTTACTCTTGAGGACAAACACATTTCCATGGCCAAAGGATCACCTAAGATTAAGGCCAACAATTATTTTCCTTGGGAATAAAGCATCTTTCTAGGAAGGTAAAAGATGACAGAGGCTTGGGGAGCCAGTTTTCCATGCTTTCACTTCAAGTGCAAGAAATTCTTTGCCTTCCTTTCTCTATCATAAATACAAATTGTTAAATAAATAGAAATGCTTTTAAAAATAAAGCAATAACACACAGCAACAAAGCACTAAACTTCACGTACAGTTCTCCCTCTGGTAAGAGTATAAGAGAAACAACCAACCATGTGGGATGAATTCATAATATTGCACGTATCCCTAGAAGTTTTCCACACAGTAGAGAGATGAGGCTAGTACAAAAACCTACATAGGACAAAACCCTCTATGGTGTACAAATAGGTACTGCATAACAATAATATATTTGTTAGTAGAAAGAAACTAAATATACCAGAAGAGTAATAAAAGAAAAACTACATTTGGTTTTGATTAAAAAGTCCAATTAGTTGAAGATTAACTGGAACGAGAAGGACAATGAGAAAATCAGATAGTTGGAAATGTGCTCTTCTGTGATGGTAACTCACACTTAGGGTGTAAAAGTCCACTGTATCATCTCTCAGGGACCTCTTGCAAAGGTGAACAGAGAATTTCCTACAAAAAACCACAGTTTTACGGCAGTGAGAGAGCTGCCAGTAGCCCTTTGGTGGCAAGTGGTGAGGGGGTAGCACAGCCTCCGTGTCACGCCTCCTCATCCAATGCCGACCGATCTTATTGCCTTGCAGGAGGGAGCAGGTGACACTCTCAGGGAACAGAGCCAAGGGTGTTAATTTATTTACAGGCCTGGGAGCATCTTGGTTTTGCTTTGTATGCCCATGCAGCCTGAAAATTCTACACAGGGCACTGAGAAAGCCAAAGCTGTAGGAGGAGAGTCTCAAAAAGGGAGGGACAGCCCCAGGTGTCCTCGGAAGTATGCTGGCTAGGCTACTATTCTTACCTCCGCAGTCTCCTCACCTGCCATCCCAGTTACAACATCTCAGTCCACTCTGACAGTTTCTGGGCCCCAGGAACTCGCGATGCTCATTTTTCCCATCCCCTCAGTATGTCCTCCCCCAGCTCTGTCTCCTGCATAGGCAGTGCTTCTGTTACTGCCTGCACAGATCCCCCAGCTCCAAATATGCAGACATCCCTCGCTGGTAGGTAGCCGTAATTCAGTAGTTGGAGTAATACTAGTAACTCCATCCCCAACCAGCCTGGTGTCCTGGATAATGCCATCGTATTTCACTTCTTTCCCTCACTCACAGCCCCACAGGGAACCCTATTTCTTCCCACACCTCTTTTCACCAGCATCAGACTTACTGACCTGCTTATTCTGCATCTCCAGGCCCTTAGTTCAGCAGTTGCAGCTGAAGCGGTCGAGACTCTGTTCTTCATTCTGGCTCCATCTCAGCTTTGCCATCCAAGCAGTTCAGACTGTCCGGGGAAGAGGAGCAGAGCTCCCACCTCCCAGCCTTCAGCCCCTCCAAACGTAGGCACAGGCCAAGTAGGCAACAGCAGCACCTTCCTGGTGCAGCCTCCTGACAGTACTGAAACACAAAGGAACACATGGGACACAGGGCTTTTCTGAAAATTCAGTGACGTGATGGGATGTATAAAAAGAACGGGGGGGAGGTAATGACATTTGAGATAATTACAAATACATTTGCTCTTACAGATTATTGGCTTCAGAGGTAAAAGACTCGCATAACTTCCCATTTCATTTATCCTTCTTCATCGTGTTTTACTTCTATAATTTTTATTGAGCTTTTTCCTCAGAGCCTGGTATAAAAATACCTGCATTCACTTATAAGGTTCCCGTCCCCCTCAGTAAGCTAAAGTTGGACTCATTAAAGTTTTTTAAGACTGCTATGATAGACTCTTCAAAGTTCAAGTGTAATAGCCTGAATATAGATGAGTTTTCAGTGGCAGCCAAAGAAAATGTCAGAAACTCATTCTCCCTGACATTTTTGAACTTCGAAAAGACTGAAAAAAGTGCCTGGCTGAGACTTTGCGAAACCAACCAAATTTTTATAACAATTTGTCTTTGCTGTTGGGATTCTCTACTAGCCACACTTTTACTTTGGGGTATTATCTTTCCCATGCTGTGTAGGACTAAGAAGTCAGTTGGCTAGAATCTTTGGATACCTGTAAAAACTTAAAAAATGAGATTGCTCTGGAAATTCACAAGTACAATTTCTAGATTGCTTTTGTAATTGACAGATCATTTCCCATCAGTGACAATTGTCTATTTTAAATTGTGGTCTACCGATGATGGGTTCACTGGAAGGTGCTCTTAGTGGTGGTCTACAGAAAGAGACTGGTCACACAATTAGAAAAAATAGAATGGACTCTATGATTTACTTTTTCTGCTTTGTTTTTCAATAGATTTTAGAGCTGGAAGAAAATATATTTAAACTGCCTACATACAACAGGCCATAGAATTTCATCCACCGTATGGATCTGTACAACTAAAATTGATCTAAGATACCTGGTTTAGGAAAGAACAAATCTTGGGATCTTTCAGTTAAACTCAAATCCAAATTTTCTGGAGTAAATTTGAAGTAAAAGGGGGATCTGGTTGTGCCAAAGCTTAGTAAAGCCCACATGCTGTGGTCACAAGAACGTGGAACATATTACATATCTGAAGTTTGCAGCAAGATGTTGCATTAGATCAATAGTTATTTTTTCACATATGACAGCAAGACTAGGCTGGTAGAGACCACTGTCTATTTTCTTATATTTACCAAAATGTGGGTTTTTTTTCCCTATAGCTTGGCTGTAACATCTTACAAAGTCAAATTTTGTTGTCTTGTTGCTTTTAACTAAGAGTAGCCTTTCTTAAGTATAAATTGCTTTCCTCTCCTGCTTGCAAAAGAGATACAGAAGACTTACAGAGGGCAGCCTAGTAAACACAGATGCAGAATATTTCTACTGTGGTCGGTACAAAGAAGTTCTAAAGTTGTCTGTATGTTTCCCAGTTGTTTTTTTTTTTTTTTCTTTTATGGGTGTTCCAAATTTCTTGCCTTGTTTTCCTCCTTATGGGCGTGGACATAGATTTAGTTTTTATGTCTACATTGACATGATCTCAGCCTGACAGTACATTATGGGAAGCTGGAAGATTTATTGGCAGAAGAGGGACTGTTGGAAGAAAAGCTGCGTAGTGGTAATTGGAGAATGAGTCAGTGTCTGGAGTCCAGCTGTGCCTGCTACACAAGCCTGACTAGAGAAATCTGAGTTACTCAGATTTCTTCAACTATCTGAAACTGGCTTTTTCAAAAAAAAAAAAAAAAAAGGGAATAGGCTTTATGTATGCTGGATACATTTTTAGCTGACAACATTTGTTTAAAGGCAGCAAGATATCTTTCTTCCTTCTTATCGTTGTTAGTATTGCAGTGGAGCGTAGGAGCCATGCTCCTGGAGAAGCAATTCATTATAAACGCACAGACCGGCATGTCTGAAAGATGTCATGGCATCAGCATCTCAAAATGCACCAATAATAGTTTGATATGCAATAAGTTCTGTGACTAATATCGTAAAAACACCTCCATCCTCACCCTGGGAGGCAAAGCATTGCTATTTCTTATTGCACACATTTACAGTGGTAGAAGATTAAGAAGCGCAGCATCTATTCCGCGCTGGTATTATTTTAAATAGTGATTTGAATTGTGAGGCTTGCTTCATCAACATCCCCCCCCCCAAAAAAATTGAAATTCTAACCTTTGAACAATACATTATTTTAAGGAAAAAGGCATTTAAATGTGCTTAGAAAATATTGTCAAAATAAATACTGAATTTGAAGCAAATTTTATAAAATTAAGCGCTTGACAATCCATTATTTTTATCTCTTTTGCCATACTAATAAAACCAGCTACTTCTAAGTGAAGCATTCCTCACAGATTGCAGTGAGAACCTCAAAGTGTTACAGTGGATATCTGTTACCTAATTTTACTGTCAAGACGAAGAAAAACAAAGAATAAATTAATTGTGAATAATTCACATTTTCCCATTTCATTGCATTTTAATAATCCCTGAAAGTTTAGAAACATAAGTAAGGAATTTTCTTTTTTCACATAAAAGATTCATGAAAGATTCATTGAAGTGTCACGTGGTTGCCCAGTTTCTCATCTCAGTTTTTGGCTTACTCATTGCAATTATAAGATAAATAGACCAAAAGTTCAGGAGAGCAAACCTGACAAGATAGCATGTCTTGTATTTGTTACAGGCATTAATAACACTATTTCTGGAATTTTAGATCCACTCGAGAATTTAAATAAACTAAAAACAGAAGGGAAAAAAAAAAAACAAGCTGTGTTATCCATTCCTCCCTGTCCCCATTACCTCACACAGATGTTTCAAAACTATTAATTCCAGCTCTGGGTAGCTATGAAGGTAGCAGTGCCTGCTGTGGTGTAGAGCTGGATGTTTGAGTAGCTTTGTTCCAGCTGGGAAGGGAGAGTGACCAACACGGGCTTTGAGAACACGTCATTGAATAAAGAAGATCTCCCTGAAGCATTTGGGACCTGGCGTAATTCCTGAACTCTCTACGGCATTAGAAGTACAGCACTTATTCTGTGATTAGGAGAACACATACAATTTGGCTTTTTATGGATCACCATCTTTTCTTTCCCCTAGCATGCCCACAGCCCTCTGCTCCATTTCACACACAACAACCTCACCCTCTTCCCCATTCTTGTTTCCTAGGTGCTTCTTTTCTTCCTTGCTGCCAGAAGAAGACAGTACATGTGCTGAGCATACCCTGGACACTGATTAGCTAAGTAGTGGCTATCAAAAGTGACGGATGATTTCTGCTGTCTTGCCTCCGGTGAGCCACACTCATTTATCTGGGCCTCTTTCATCTACTTAGTTGACGGTTTTCAGACAACATGTTGAATGTTTACCGTCTTTGAGATGTTTATCTATCTATATTATTTTATTTCGATCTATATTATTTTGAATCTACTTTTATTAGTATAGAAAGAATCATTCACTGCCATTACCAACTCAAATAGAGAATCCTTCTTCTGCAGTTGCATTAGCAACAGTCTGCAAAGGCAGTCAGCAGAGATCAGCTGTGTGGACAGTATTTGCAACGCAAATAGTGGGTCCTTGTCTTCGCCACAAAATGTCGCATGGAATGGGGACAATGCTGATAGGTCATATGGTGCCCATCTTGCAAACTTATAGCACATCGTTTCTGAGGCAAAACCAAGATATTTTGTCACAATACCGCTTTCTCAGTTCTCTTGTACGTCTTACGGAAGAAGGTATTTTATTGGAAGGTCCTTAAGGATTACGACTACCAGAATTCAGTTCTGTAGAATATTCCATATCTCACGTGGTTTCTCACACCATGGTTTCACATGATGATAAACTCCGCAGTGACAGTAGCATAGACATTTTCTTTTATCCCCGTGTGATGATGTGCCATGCTGTGAAGCAGATCAGGGAACTAACTGATTTGACTTTAAGAAAAAAACTTAGTGCTTTTTGAACACTATTTGAGTTCAAATCCAGTTCACATTGTGAGCACACAAACTGTTGTTTTCAGTGCAACTGAAAAGTCTGTCCCCATCTTTCTTATAAGCCCCCTTTAGGTACCGGAAGGCTGCTATAAGGTCTCCCTGGAACCTTCTCTTCTCTGGGCTGAACAACCCCAGCTCTCTCAGCCTGTCCTCATAGGAGAGGTGCTCCACCCCTCTGATCATCTTTGTGGCCCTCCTCTGGACCCGCTCCAACAGGTCCATGTCCATCTTGTGCTGAGGGCTCCAGAGCTGGACACAGTACTATAATAAATAAGAAAGACAAAAATTAACTCCTACCCTTGCTAAGATGACTGAAAACCAATCACTAGGCAAAGAGCCTTGGTATTGAAAGAAATCTAAAGCTACAAAAGTAGAAAATCTGAATCTAAAGCAATCTATGCACTAGCCCCATAAGTGGGACATTGGATTAAAGCGCAAATATTCTTTCATAGCAACCATCACCAAGGACATCAGTTATATAAAAATGTGATATAAAAATGTGAACAGATAGATATCCTTCTGCAAATGAAGTAAAAGTGGGTTGTTCTCCATCTGGAAGGTTGATAAATGAAATGTTGAACTATTTGATGAAAAACATCAGGAGCCATTGACACGTCTTTTACAATCACTTTCTACACCTGCCTACTCACTACCGTCAGGGCAATGCCAAACGGAGGTTGGTTGTAGGTCTTTTTACACACATGCATCTATACAACGTGCAGGAGTTGCAAATACAGGAGCAGCCCAAGCATCTACTTAATCCGATCTGTTTCTGACTATGATTGGTACCAGATGCTGCAAAGGAAATTTCCACAGAATCCATGAGGTAAGCAGTCATGGAGGAACTGATATATAAGGACAGTTTCTTCCTAACTTTCCTGTTTAGCTGGTGCGTGCCCTGAAGAATGGCATCTTGCGCCCTTTCCAAATTCACACTCTCCCATTACCTTAATAATGTATATATTGTTTAGTAAACCCCGTAGCTTTCTTTCTGTACCCTGCTGCAAGCTTCCCCCATCACCAGGGCTTTCACAGTCTGTGCACCAAGGAGCCACGGGCCAGCTCTGACACCACAGCTGCACAACCTCTGCTCAGACTGCCAAAAATGAGCTGTGAGGCTGTACAGAGACAAGAAAAATAAAAATCAGAGGTAGAGCTAGAACTGGTGAGTCAAGATTGTTAGCAGCTCAAGGATTCAAGAGGGAAAACACCGGCGTGGAAAGGTGTATAACCCTAAATTAAAAAAGAGAGGGAGGCTTGTCAGCCCAGGGACAAGTCAGGAGCTCCTGGGTCAAGTCACCAGTGTCATGAGTGTTGGTGGTGCTGGTGGTAGGTGGCCCAGCAGCCCTGTAGATCCATTGCGGGGAGCCGTGGGACCAGCCTGGCCTCCTCCTCATGACTGATGCCTGGCTGGGCAGCAAACACCCTGGGTGCCATATCTGGAGCAGCGAGCGTATTGATCCTTAACCTAAGAGGTCATTAAATCCAAGCTAATTTTTGTGTAAGTCAATAAGCACTTGCTTAGTACTTGTAAGTTGTGCATATCCTGCTTGAGGCTACACATGCCCAAACAAATCAGCTCAAAATAGGGACCGTAACAATTGACGTGTGCGTATTTCTGAAATCTGCTGGACTCTCAACCTCAGTAATTTATCGAACAATCAAATCCATGGATTATGTGTTGTATAAAACACTGGTAATTGTGTAAACTGAGAGAAATTGCACATTTCTGAGTCTGTGCTGCAGTTGCCTGATTGAAGCACGTCTTTTTCAACATGATGTTTTATATTACTTCTTAATCTCTGCAAAACCAGCCAATTCCTACCACTTGATTTGCTCATACTGCAGTGATTCAACCCTTGGCATTTCTAGCAGATTCACCACAGATAATGAGTTGTGACATGTGTGTATAGCTCATTGAGTAGATAGCCCACAACTGTGCCTATTTTGTTTTTACAAGCATTTTTGTTCAGTTACACTGGACAATGCAGCCAGCAGGATAATATTTCATGAAGTCATCTTTTGCAGTAGCTGTTGTTTTTTTTTCAGTAGCAATGAGAATTTCTGAAACAGAATATTGTTGCTAATTACTTTCACTCACCTAATTTAGGCATCTAAAGCTTAAGTGCCTGGTTTAAGCTAATTGACTTGGCTGCCTCAGTGGTTACTGGAGAGAGAGAGGTCTCAGAGAGCAAAAGATCTCCAGTGTATTTTTGACACTTACTTTATCCCAAGATGAATCACCCACCAGGAGTCCCCCCTCTTTCTGCTGAGTACAGAGGTAGTCAAAATGATAAATTTCAACTGGATGCTCACCCTTGCTTTTATGCCGTGAATGTATGAAGTTATCTGCAGATGGACTGCAAAGAAACAATGTTACATAGACACAGCTTGAAATCACACTTAGAGAATCACAGAATCACAGAATGGCAGGGGTTGGAAAGGACCTCTGGAGATCATCTAGTCCAACCCCCCTGCCAGAGCAGGGTCACCTACAGGATCGTGTCCAGGCAGGTTTGGAATGTCCCCAGAGTTGGAGACTCCACCACCTCTCTGGGCAGCCTGTGCCAGGGCTCTGCCACCCTCAAAGGAAAGAAGTTCCTTCTCATGTTTAGGTGGAACTTCCTATGCTCAAGTTTGTGCCCATTACCTCTTGTCCTGTCCCTGGGCACCACTGAAAAGAGCCTGGCCCCATCCTCCTGACACCCACCCTTTAAGTATTTATAAGTGTTGATAAGATCCCCCCTCACTCTTCTTTTTTCCAGACTGAAGAGACCCAAATCCCTCAGTCTTTCTTCATAAGAGAGGTGTTCCAGTCCCCTAATCATCTCAGTAGCCCTTTGCTGCACCCTCTCCAGCGGTTCCCTGTCCCTCTTGAACCGGGGAGCCCAGAACTGGACACAGTACTCCAGGTGCGGCCTCACCAGGGCAGAGTAGAGGGGGATAGCTGATACATACTATTTTAGAGATATAGGAAGCAAGCTTGAGATTTTCTACTCCAAGCCAAACGATCCCTCCAGGTCTCTTTCTTTTGCATTGTTATGATGAAACTTGGATGAAGCTTCACTGAATTTGGTGAGCACAATGAGTAGTTCAGCTTCTTTTGTGGTGTGTGGGGTTTTTTCCTGGGGGGGGGGAGTGGGGATGGGAGTGGAATTTCAGAAGGAGCCATCACGAAAAGCCCAGCCCACAAGCCCACAAGTGAGGCCGTGAACATGGTTTTGCAGCTGGTCATCATATTTGAAGAAGCATGGAGAGTCCATATTTCTGGAGAGTCCAAAAACAAATACAGTCAAAGATCTAAAATCACAAAAACATAATGAAGTGGGGTTGTTTAGCTTAATAAAGAGAAGACTGATAGGGAAGAGTAAGAGCCTGATGATTTTCAAAAACCATCATGGAGGAAAAGCAATTATCACAGCAAGGAAAATTTCAGAGTAGACATAAGGAGAAACCTTCTCATAGTAAAGAAGTGCCTGGGGGGACTCGTCAAGATTTCATTACTGGAGCTTGTTAACACTAAACAAGACAAGTATCTATCAGGAATAACTTAGGCATAGATGCTCTGCCCTAGGGAAAGAGAAATAGAGCAAATACATCATTCCTCTATAATCTTTCATTGTCTAAATAATTTCTTATTTATAAAAAAAAATATTTCTTATTTCTCTGTTTCTTATAAATTTCTTATAAATAAGAAATGGGCTGACAGGAACCTCATGAAGTTCAAAAAAGGGGAGTGGAAAGTCCTGCACCTGGGGAAGAACAGCCCCAGGCACCAGTACATGCTGGGGCCACCCAGCTGGACAGCAGCTTTGCAGAAAAACACCTGGATGTCCTGGTGGACACAAAGTTGATCATGAGCCAGCAGTGTGCCCATGCCACGAAGGTGGCTAACGTTACCCTGGGCTGCATTAGAAGCAGTGCTGCCAGTAGGCAGAGGGGGGTGATCTTTCCCCTCTGCTCAGCGCTGGTGGGGTCACACCTGGAGTGCTGTGTCCAGTTCTGGGCTCCCTGGTACAAGAAAGACAACTACTGGAGAGAGTCCAGCATAGCACCACAAAGATGATGAAGGGACTGGAGCATCTCTCCTATGAGGAGAGGCTGAGAGACCTGGGACTGTTCAGCCTGGAGAAGAGAAGGCGCAGGGGGATCTTACCAGTGCATATAAATACCTGAAGGGAGGGTGCAAAGAGGACAGAGCCGGACTCTTTTCAGAGGTGACCAATGACAGGACTAGAGGAAACGTGGGCACGAACTGAAACACAGGAGGTTCTGAACATCAGGAAACACTGTTTCATTGTGAAGGTGACTGAGTACTGGCACAGGTTGCCCAGTGAGGCTGTGGAGTCCCCATCCTTTGAAATAATCAAAACCCATCTGGACATGGTCCTGGTCAACCCGCTCTAGGTGGCCCTGCTCAAGCAGAGGGGTTGGACCAGATGACCTCTGAAGGTCCCTTCCAGCCTCAACCATTCAGTGATTCTGTAATCAATGGAGGGAATAAGCAGACCCACAGAACGATTTTGAATGTTATTGGAATTGCTCTTTCCCTATATGTCTGTCTTTTTCTGACACCTGTAGAAAGAGTTCCCGATTTAGATGTCCACGTTTATGGGCAGGAGGGGATGAATCTGGGCCAAGGGCTGAAGAATACAAAGTGCCCTGGTAGCAGAGTCCCTGCTCAGCTCCCCTAGGAGTTAATGGTGTTTATCAGCCCACTGAATAAAAGTTGCTTTTTCTTTTCTTTTTCTGACAGAATTTAAGCTTCTGCATAATGGGGGTTAAAACATAGCCTGCCAGATTGTCAAAATTATGCTCTTTATTTCTGTAGAGTATGCCAGAGAAGAAAATCCTAAAGCACACAAGTGAAGATTTGGTTCTAATCTTCATAATGTTTAAGTAAAGCAAAGACTCACCGTCTCACCTGTGCATCATGTTTACCAGTCCTCAATTTACTTAAACATTGAGAGAATGTAACAAAATCTTCATTCGCTGATATTATGAAACATAACAAAAAGGGGACTGCCAATGAAATAACTTTATTAGCATGTTCATAATACCTTTTTGCATTTCTGTAATTTTTTTCGCATTTTCTGTTTTTTAGTTTGGTCTTTTTCCAATTGATAATTACACTTGACAACCTGAATCTACTTTGCCTAAATACATAAACTCTATTTTAAACGTTTTGTCAGGAGCAATACTCAATGTTAAAAAAGAGATTTTCAGAGCCCATATTTTCCCTTCTGCCTTGTGATACTGAAACCCAAACTTTGCTACTGATTTGAACTTGCCCATACAAGTTAAGCTTACCTACACCACCTTCCTAATTCCACCTCCTGCAGAATAATGCCTTCATTTTGATCTACCATATAAATGCAACTCATTGATTTCTTTCTTCGTAGGCATGCCACAACCTGCCCTAACTTCCTTCAATTGTTTCTAATGCATTTACTGGTCTTTAAAGTGAGGTAAATATTTTGTTTCAGTTGTCAAAGATTCTTCTTTACGTATAATCATTGTGAAAAGACAGTCAATACTGTTACTGAGTATGTTTAGTGGGTGGTGTCTAAGTGACGAGCAAGAATATGCACTCTGGAAGCACACGGAGGTTACTAAGGAAGACTGATATTTACCTGAAGGTATTAAGTATCAGTAAATAGGCATGAAAATAAGCAGCACAAAAATTATTGTGACTTCAAGATAAATAGCAAAGTTCTAAGTCGAAAAGGGGCCACCAACAATTCTTTTCCATTTTCTACACATGAAATTTCAAGATAATCGATCCTCTTTATGCCACAGCTTCACCCCACACAACGTGTAGATGCAATATTTCCTTTTTTCTGTTTTATTCTCTTTTTAAGACTTGCTATTGCCATTGGCTGTAAAAGCCAGCCAGATGAAGTGCTTCGTTATATGTCTCTTAATTAAGCTAGTGAGAACATTTAATAGAACTGGGTTTTAATTTTCTCCTGCCACTCTACAATAAAAATGCATTCCCTAGATTCCCAGTCACCTTTTAGAAACCTCATATAATGAGAAAGAGATATATTGGGCTCTCGATCGTTGCCATTTGGCTAGTACGTTTTACTTTTATTCTTCCTTTGAGGGATGGAGATATTCAGTATAACATTGTTATTTAAAAGTCTTTTCCTGAAGAACATTTTACTGATTTTTGAGAAGATTTTATTTATGGAGCTCAATGTCTTTGCTCTTATTTTTGAAGGCCGTACTGCAGCAAAGCTCTAAAAGACAAACCCCAAAGTAGATTAGTTATCCCAACTGTTCAGACTTCCCAGACCCGCATTGGCACTTACTGAGTTTCGTCAGCCTTTCTAGGGGGAGGAAAGCTTGAAAAGTAATCCAGTAATAAAGCCAAAGCCCTCAGTACACTCAGGGAGCAAGAGTGTATGAAACGGAGAGGGAAAAAATACAAGGCTTTTATTTTATCCCTGAGCCGATATGGGACAGACACCTCAGGTAATGGATGCCGTGTCAGAATAAAGGGGTTTAGCATAATAGTGGGGTCTCAAAATACAACTTGGGCTCAAAGAACAGGTTCTTTCCATTTTCTGACAGCAGAATTTACCAAGGTGAATTTGTTAATAATGGAGATAAGCAATGTCACCTGGGTGCTGTGTTCCTGGGGACTTAAGAAAATTTAGGAAGCGCAGTGTATCCCCAGATGAACAGTACTGCTAAGGGGTAGACTTGGAATTTGGATGGGGTGACACCCTCCTGTACAAACCCTCACATTTTCAAGGTAAATAATCTCATCTCTAATCTAGCAAAATCACCACATAGTTATGCTTGGCTAAATACAATTCTGAACACGACTGATACCAGAGGAGGGATTATTTTTTTCATCCCAAAGTATTTTGACGTGTCAGTCAATGGTGGATTTCCACATATTAGTTAGTTACCGCTTCCTCTGAAGCTATGATCTGCTCGTTTAGCAGGCATTCAGCGACTCACCATGCCGCTAGGAAGTTGAGCATGAGCTCTATTATTTCAACAGAGCTGTTGGCAGAGAAAGTCAATCCCTCTGTTGACAGGAGCTATAGACAACCTACTTGTGTAAGGCAAACTCAGCGCTCTACCAGGTTACCACGTCTCACACTGAAAAGCTATGCCGTAATTTCCTCCTCTTTTCAATGGCATTTTAGTTGACACCAGTTTTATCAATGTATATTTTCCATTGAGAGGTTAAGTTATATAGCTGACTCCAACAGACATTTTAGGAAAATAACTTGTGAACTTTTCTGAGGTTTATAGTAACCTGGCAATGCACGTGAACGTCTGAAATGAATACTGAGGTAAGACCTCTAACTCCATCTCAGCTGCAACCGGCCATACAATAAGCAATGTATGAATGTGAAACAGAGAACAGGAAAAGTAAGTCTTTGAGATGATATTTAGGAGTGACTTATGGTTTCATGGTTTTCAGGCACTTTTTTCCCTCTGCTGTGATTTCTGATTTCTTAGACAGATATTTCCAAAAGCACTAGAAGATCTACTTTACTCTCAGACCACAAATCTTCTATATAACTCTCCTTTATGAGTAATTCTAATTATTTTCCTAAAATCAGCTAGATGATAGATATATATTCTCAGTCCTAGTCCACTATAAAATCTAGATGCATCGAAACAGCCCAGCAAAAAACCAAACAAATAATACAGATTAAGAAAGGATAAAAGGCTGAGATGAAAAAAAAGTCTTCCATGAATTGTATGTGAGAAGCAAAGAGCAGGCTGCTCCCCAGAGAAGATGACCTGGGAGTCGGGGTGACAGTGAGGTGGCGGGGCACCATCCTTACCAGCCCTCCTCCGTGGGCCTATTTTAATGGGTTTAGACAGCAAAAACAATTCCCATTTTAAAGTGTCTTCATTTACTCAGGATTCAACAAATCAGCTGCCTTTGGAGAATAAGGTCTTCCACAAAGCTGAAATTTTTGAGCACTCACCCAGGTCCTGGGACGCCCTGGGTTCCAGTCATACTGCAGCTGGAAAGGGTTTGAACTCACAACATCTAACTCTCTTAACATGTTTGTGAGGTTTTTTATATCCCCTTTTGAATATCCACTACCAAGAAGGGGAGAGAAAGGGAGCAGAGAAAAAAAAGGTATCTCCATAGGGATATGCCTATTTCATAGCATAGACCTTATCTTCCAATTAGGTATCTTCCTATATATTTTCTTTCATTTCTGAGGTGATGTGTGTCCTTGGAGGGCTGTAAAATGATTTTAAATACTATGAAGCAGTAGTGGATTCGCTGCCACCAAACTAGCCCTCAGCTAAAATGCAGATGTTTGGACTGGCTCGGCACCATAGAAAACGATGGCTTCTGTCCTGTTTTCATGGCAATGTGACAGCAGCTCTGACAGATGCGTGCTTTCGCTGCAGTGAAGTGGCTACAACATTCAGGATACAGCCCTTCTTTTCCTAAGCTCAGCACTACTCATCCCCAAAATGGAAGACAATATGGTTCCATGAAAGGCTGCTGGCTTCTCACCCAAAATCCCTGCTGGATAATAGAGTGGAGGACATAAAGGGCACTGTCCCATCTGAAATAGCACTGGCTACACTCAGTGTTTTGGGTGAAGATGAGGTCTGTGGTGACAAACTCTACCCATCTGCCCTAGCCTATAGGATGCTGGTGGTCCTCAAATAGCCCTGCATAGCTGAATTTTGGCAGCTTCACTGGCAGCAGGCACAGCAAGGGCAAATTAGAAGCCAAGGTGCAGTGATGGGCACAGCTCCCTATACAGAATATGTTGATGCAATCACAAGGCATATGCCAATCAGGTGATAAATAAACAGAAAGTGTGCTAAAAACCTATATGGTACAAGGGTGAAAAGGGTGAAGAGTTAAGCTCTCACATCACAGACCACTTTTGCCATCATGTTGTATGAGCTGTCTGCCCCCGAGGACAGGGAGACAAGAACAGTATGCACCATTTGCCCTAGGAGTCATCATCTGGTGAGCTTCCAACCTCACACAAAGCATGAGGCAGCATCTTGGCAGCTCTTTATGCTTACTTGCCCAGTGCTTACAGTTAAAATTTGGAAAACTGAAATCTAGTTCACGTTCCTCTTCTGCCTGATCGAATTCAAATCTTTTATCCCTCCAGTGTGCCCTTCCAGCAGACTGGTAAAAACAGGATTCATGTTACTTGAGCAGAGACAGGAGGCTTGAACTAATAACATTTTAACTCAATTAATGTGTTCCCAGAGCAAATTATTTCCTTATGATAATTCAATTTTTATGAAACATATACACCAACTTGAATATACATAAATTTCCCACCAAGCTCATCATTTTGTATAAACACAAAAAATCCTAAGAAATCTACAGTTACTTGATAGCAAATGTACAAAACCCCAGCATTATGGAGAAGGTACAAAAGACAGGTCAGCTACCGGGACATAGGAATCAACTTTTTTATCAAATAACTCATATTTGTTACTCTTTTCAGCAGTTATTTAAAATAAGCCTATAGCATTTTAAGGTATAAGATACAATACATTCAGAACAACAGAAACAACTATGTAGGCATAGAAAGAATCATAACTACTCTCAGGACTGTCTATTTATTAATTTATTAATTTTCTATTAATATCTCACTCCTTCACAGGGAATGAGTGAATTTTATCCATTCTTGATTAATACACTAAATAAGAACTCAGAAAACATGTTGTTATGTTGTGTTATTTTTATAGTACAATTAACGACTTTGCATATTTCTTCATTTTCTCAGTTGTTACAATCTGCACTGTTAGTCACAAATAAGTTAGTCTTAATTAATTGGAGGCTTGGTAAGTACATACCCCAAGGATCTGGCAAAGCTTTCGATAAAACTGCATGCAGCCAAGATATGCTTTCTAGTTCTCCTCCCTCTGCTGTGCTCCCCAGACAAACCCGTGCCTCAGTTTTCCAGGCAGAGCATCAACAACCCGATTTCCCCCTGTGGCTTCTGAGTCCCTGCTCCAGTGTCTCCAACAAGGGAACATAATCCCAAGAGGCCACTTCTTCCTCACCCCGCGTTAGAGGCTCAGAAGGAACACTGCATGGGATGTGCTTTGGATGGACCGTACAGTCTGGGTAAAGAACTGTTTCGTTGTGACTTAAAAGTTGTCCCCACAATAATTAACACCCTTCAGACTGTTCAAACCATAGGAGTTTAGGAGAACTTCAGAGAAAATTAGATCTTCATTGGAGAGCATTGAGGCAGAGCCTAGAGAGGACTTTGAAGCTGTCAGCCACAAGTGAAGCTGGAAGGAAGGAGGAAGGGTACTGTAGCCTTATATAAAAAATACCAACAGTTTATTTTAACATTGTTTTTTACTGAGTAAAGTCAACACATTTGGTACATATTTGTCTGTACACTTAATCAAATACAAGGTGTCATTTTATTTGCAGCAGATTTATCCAGTTTAATTCAGTGTGAATTAAAGTAAAAATATATAGATTTCATAGCAAATTGACCCTGCAGCAGTTTTCTTGACAATTCTGCCTGAGAGTTTTCTGATTGCTCTATTGACCATGTGACCCGCCTTCTGGACGTGGGGAAGGCTGTGGACGTTGTCTGTCTGGACTTTGGTAAGGCCTTTGACACCGTTCCCCACAGCATTCTCCTGGAGAAGCTGGCGAATCATGGCACAGACAAGTGTGCTCTTCGCTGGGTTAAAAACTGGCTGGATGGCCGTGCCCAGAGAGCTGTGATTAATGGGGTGAAATCCTCTTGGTGGCCGGTCACCAGTGGTGTCCCTCGGGGCTCAGTTTTGGGGCCAGTTTTGTTTAATATCTTTATCAATGATCTGGATGAGGGGATTGAGTGCACCCTCAGTAAGTTTGCAGATGACACCAAACTAGGTGGGAGTGTTGATCTGCTTGAGGGTAGGAAGGCTCTACGGAGGGACCTGGACAGGCTGGATCGATGGGCCAAGGCCAACGGTATGAGGTTTAACAAGGCCAAGGGCCGGGTCCTGCATTTCGGTCACAACAACCCCAAGCAACGCTACAGGCTTGGGGAAGAGTGGCTGGAAAGCTGCCCAGCAGAAAAGGACCTGGGGGTGCTTGTGGACGGCCAGCTTAACATGAGCCAGCAGTGTGCCCAGGTGGCCAAGGCGGCCAACAGCATTCTGGCTTGTATCAGGACTAGTGTGGCCAGCAGGAGCAGGGAAGCGATGGTGCCTCTGTACTTGGCACTGGTGAGGCCTCACCTCGAGTCCTGTGTTCAGTTCTGGGCCCCTCTGTACAAGAGGGACATTGAAGTGCTGGAGCGTGTCCAGAGGAGAGCTACCAGGCTGGTGAGGGGTCTGGAGACCAGGTCATATGAGGAGAGGCTGAGGGAGCTGGGCATGTTTAGCTTGGAGAAGAGGAGGCTGAGGGGAGACCTCATTGCCCTCTACAACTACCTGAAAGGAGGTTGGAGAGAGGTGGGTGTTGGCCTCTTCTCCCAGGTGAATAAGGACAGGACCAGAGGAAATGGTCTGAAGCAGCAGCAGGGGAGGTTTAGATTAGATATTAGGAAGAATTCCTTTACTGAAAGAGTGGTCAGGCACTGGAACAGCCTGCCCAGGGAGGTGGCTGAGTCACCATCCCTAGAGGTGTTTAAGAAACATCTAGATGTGGCACCTCAGGGCATGCTCTAGTGGCAGAGATTGTAGGTTGTTTGGTTGGACTCGATGATCTCAAAAGTCCTTTCCAACCATGAAGATTCTATGATTCTATTGCAAAATATCTTGCTTTACTCTTGTAGAGTGTCCTTTTTGGCATATTCATTTATATTTAACAGTTTTCTTTGTGTTTATGTAAAGAAAAGGACAGTAAGTGGAGTTCAGGGTGGGTTTTTTTTAAACAGATTCTGTTAAATTTTGTAAATATACTTACAAAAGTATCTAAAAGTCAATATAAACTCAGTCCTGACATACTTCAGGAAAGAACTTTCTGAAGTCCCACATTACCAAAGCCATTACATGACTGCAGACAATTGCCCAGAGAAGCTGTGGATGCCCCATCCCTGGAAGTGTTCAAGGCCAGGCTGGATGGGGCTTTGAGCAGCCTGGTCTAGTGGGAGGTGTCCCTGGCTGAGGAGAAATAACTAGACTCCAGACGATCCAATGTGAATCAACAGAAGCCATTTATTAAGCACAGATCATCATCTTTTATGCCCCGCGTTGTAGCATATAAGCGAATCGCTTATTATAATAAGCGACTCGCCTATTTCTGATTAGCTAGTTACACTGTCCACACGCTGTGCATGCAGTTTGTTCACGCATCAGATTGGTTACAAGAATTCGCGTCGTAAATTGCTTAGTCATTAGCACAACATGTTTTCTGCCTTCTCAGTCCCGTTTTTCCTATGTATTAATTCCGTCTTCTACCACCTGTTTTGCTCTTAATCTAATCTCTCATAGTGGGGAGGCTGGCTCACATGACCATTTTCTCTCAGATACATTCCTACACCTGCCCACGGCAGGGGGGTTGGAACTAGATGATCTTTAAGGTCCCTTCCAACCCAAACCATTCTGTGATTCTATGATTCTGTGGCTTGACCATGGGGAAAAGCAAATCCACGTTTCTGTAAGAATCTAAGTAGAGCATTTTCATCTCTGCCAAAAACATCCTATTTGGTATGTATTTCATCTATAAACTTGTTTATTAGGACACGTTCATCTCACAGTGCTATGAAGTTTAAGATGTAACTGCAGATGGAATACTTTATTAGATACCGTCTGCCATACGATCTACCAGTGGCTGGTCACAGCATCACGAATCTCTTACAGGTCTCCTTTACCTGCAAATATCAAAAGGGTAACATCTTAATAATTGTATACTTTCACTTTGTTATATGTTCTGCTAAAATATAACTGTACATCTACATAAATATATAGTTAATAATATAAAATACCTACAGATCTGCACTAAGCTCAAAATATTTATCCACAATCTCTTCGTTACACAGTTCAGCAGTTACTTTTCCATAGATTTTGAGTAGAAGACAGATGGCATTTCACAGTAGAAACCAGATGAGATATCACGTAGACAGATCTGTGACATATGGTAAATACAAGCCTCTTCCTGGCTGTGGTAGATCATAGCAACATTTTTCCCAAATACTTGTGTTGTTTTGTAGTAGTGCAATATTTCAAAGCTTTATTCAGGTGGTGATTATCTGTGTCTTAATTTCAGAAATGCATGTCCTGAGACAAAATTGGTTTATGATAATCTCAAACATTTAGCTTGTTTCATGGCATTTTTTGTCTGAAATGGGCTAAACTTCACAGACTAAACTGGAATAACAGCACATAATGTGGCAGTCCACATTTAAACTGCTTTCTAGCAACAAGTGTCTGCAAAGATACCCGTCAACATGCAAAATTTGTAATGTGGAGAACTAATGCTTCCAAAAATAAGGACACAGAGATGCTGACTACTCAATACAGTAAATTAACACCTTCGATCTATCACAGTAGGTTTAAAATAAGGTTACATCAGTCACACATAAGACGTTAGCTTACTTCAAAAATAGTTTGCACACATATGACTCATTGTACACAAAGCTGATTTTCTCCACGTCTACTAATGTGACAATTATGAATGATTCCAGTCCCTGAAAAGTTTCTCAAATAATAAAAATCTATCTGTCAACCAGGCAAATACATCACATGCCTAGTTACAGGGATCCACATGTGTATGTTTTTTTCCTCTAATTCCTGCCACTGCAAGTTTCCAATGCTATTACACCGGTTAAGTACCTCTTACTGACTGCCACGATCTGGACATCAAGTAGAGATAAGGTCACACAAGGTATTTCTCAAATCATCTACTTCCTATAAAGCCTTCAGTGACTCAAAAGAGAACTTGAAAAATGTGGGGGAAGCTAAATGTCAATGAATGACAACATATTTATGCAGAAAAGAAGCAAATTACTATCTTTGTAAAACGCCTAATTGCCTCTGAGAACAACCTCGCTTAACTATAACTTACCGCATTCTGGTGATTCCAGTTCCTTTATCATTAGGAAGGTTTTGCACTTCATAGGAATGTTTTCCTCTGGTTTCACATGAGGATTAAAATACAGGTCTGCAGAAAGTCTGAACAGCACTTACAAACGACAGTGGGTAGCAAGAAAAACTCTTTACAGCTCAGGTCTCTGGGTAGCTTTGTTTTAATTAATTGTATGTATTTTCATAACAAGTTCTCAAAACTAAAGTAACGGAAGTGTCTACTTTCCTCTGACCTTCTTAGACCTCTTGACTTTATCCTGTTGAATAGCAAGCTGATTTCCCCATGGTAACGATTGCTGCCGATATTTCAGGTTTTTTTTCCTATTAGACTCTTCACAGTTTTAAGAAACCAGTTAATTGGAAACTTTTTAATTTTGCAGGATTCTTGTCACCTTCCTTGTATCTTGTTTCTGTTTTATCTGCTTAATTCTTCCCAGAAATGCTGTCAAAATGTTTATACACGAAATAATACACAGAAGTACAAAAATGCATTTTCACAAGATGTTGCAGTCAACATATGCACATGTACTGCAAGGTGTATATATATAGATGTATGCATATATGTATGTATGTATGTATACAGGTAAAGTTTTCTAGGTTACTCAGATTCTTCTGCTCCACTGATTTCCAGGCAAGCTGTAAGTCCTCAGTATATCCAAAACTCCTAGAGCCTCTGTTACATGGTTTTATTTGAACCCAGGTGCCTAAATGTAACACTGTAAGCTTGAAACTTATTTCTGTTACTCCAAATTCTCCAAATTCAGATGTAATGCTCCAATCAACAGCATTCCCTGAAAATAAAGCAAAAATAAACCAATAGTTTGCTTGACTATGGTAAGCGCTGCGTTCTCCAAAGTACTTTAGAAGGGTTTGTATATCCTGCCAAATTTAAATAAAGGAATGAATTACTAATAAGAAATTCTGACTGCCTAAGCCCTCTGATCATCATCAAGTCAGTTCTCTTCAGCTACCCGTGGCAGCAAATTTTAATCAGAAGAGTATTTGGTTTGTTTTCTTATCCCCAAATAATTTCTACTTCTAGCACTTCTCATTTTGCCCCCTGGTCACTGAAATTTTGATTTGAAGATCCATCATACGAAAGATTGATAAGCAGCATTCAGAACCTGCTTTTCTAGGGGAATATGTTGCTAATGCCATAGCAGATATTTAATTTCAAGCTCTTTATTGCTAATTTTGACTCTGTTCCTCCTTTGCTATCTATGTCTTCGTACCTTTGTTGTCTGTCAACTGTTACATAAGCCTTTCCTGTGCTACCAGGACATACTTTCAAGTGATTACCCAATTCAGATTAATATCTTTATTTCCTTCTGGTGTGGTAGCAGATCCCTCTTTCTCAGGCAGCCATTACTTTTCATTCACTGGATACATATTTAAAGGAGCAAGAGCAGGAAAAGATAACAGGTCCATTAGTACAAGCAACTCTGCTAATATAGATTCATCAGTAACTCTGAATATACACAACTTTAAACACTTTCAGCATTTTCTGTGGGCAAATGCATTTCCAGATGAAGCAAGCTATAGCAAATACTAAAACTACGTATGATTCTTCAATATATGTAACTGAATTATCTAATATTTAGTGTTTAAATCCTGATGTTGCCCTCAAATGTTTCCATTTCTCTTCTCTTTACATTTTTATTACTCAGAAAACAGACAGCACACAGATCAATTATTTTTTTATCAGCCTCTATAGAGTTAACAGAAATAACTCTATTTAGAAATTCTACTTTGTTATTGTATGACACTGTTTGTACCTGATAATTCAACAGCATCGCTGAATATATTGGATGAAATTAGTTGAAGGCACTGCTGACAGCATCTTATCTTGTTTTATTTACTTTATTTACACTTAAGCACAGAAACTATTGCCTTGGGCATGGGAAACCTCTTCAGAACTGTTGACATCTCAAGGCTCATTAACTTCTCCTCATAGGAGAGTTATTTAAGAGTTACGTAACAATGCATTAATAATTGCAGTCGTAAACATCAGTATGTTCAGAATTACAAAAACAGCTATAAAAATCCTTCAATGCAACACATCTTACTTTCTCTGACCTTGTTGACCTAGCCCTGACCCTGGGATTACAAAACGGCAATGGCAGGTTGTATCATACAAGGCCAGGCTGGATGGGGCTCTGAGCAGCCTGGTCCAGTGGGAGGTGTCCCTGCCCAGGGCAGGGGGGTTGGAACTAGATGGTCTTTAAGGTCCCTTCCAACCCAAACCATTCTATGATTCTATGATTCTATACTATCATCAGTTTCAAAAAATACAAAAAGAATGTATTCAACATTCATATTTTTATATGTTTGTGAAATATATAAAAATTAAAATTGAATGTGATGTACAAATGAAAAGTATGGAAATGAAAAATAAATGGCAATGCAATGCTTGGTAGGGCGTCTAAAAACTTATTTTTGCCTGTTTTTTCATTTAGATGCCAAGCAAAACTGGATTATTTGTAGAATAAATTTTTAGTGTCAAAAAAGCAAGCAAATATTGATTAAAAAATGGGACTTTACTTTTTACACCTAGGCCTCATGTCAAAAAATAGCACATAGCTACTGACACTTTTACACTGTGCCATTCAAGTGAATGCTTTTTTCATACCTATGTATTCCTGTAACTGAGTTTTATATTTTTTCCCCAACTTTCAGCAGAGGTTCTGTTCAATAAAAGAAAGAAAACATAAAACTGCTTGAGAGGACACTGTATTGGGTGTGACGTGTAAGCTTGGAATCTAATGAAAAGCTTGGGATCATTTTTATTTTAGGCTATTCAGATGATTCCTTACAGGCGTTGTTTGGAAAATAGGTTCTTCTGATATCATAGACAGGACAATACATAAAAACTACATAAATAGTTGGTATCAACAGAAATAGTAGGTTGGAAGAAAATAGTAGGTCAGAATTGCAAATTTGCATGGCTCTTAGTAATGGGGGGGGGGAAATATAGAGAGAAAAGAATAATGAAGAATATCAGTGGCAGCAGATTCGAGAGGCAAACCTTGGCTTCCAACTCAAACCTTTCAAAAAGTCCGGTTGGTTTGTGTCTATGAGCTGCTGGATTGCGGAGAAGCGTCTCTCCTGGCAAGTGTTAAGCGTATCTCTTTGTCAAGCAGTGGAGTACAGCGGGGAGAAAGCTGGAGATGGGGAATCACTGCAGCTCACTGCATGCCTCGCCATGGCAAGGTCCACTGTCACCCCTGTAAGTTCAGGAGCTTGTGGGAACTGGTGATCTTAGTCATCCCCTCAAAGAAGTACACCAACATTCACTTGTGTCTCTGACCCTATTTGTTCTCCTTTGTATGATCTTATTCTTAATGACTTATTAGCATGCAGTTCAGCTACGAGGTATGCTATATGAGCAACGACATTAATATCCAACTTTAAAAGGATTTGATAATAAAATATAAACATACATAAATAGAAATATTTTCATCACATTAAAAAAAATATAGTGACTAGAAGTCCAGCATGCAGCACATTTTCACAGAAAACAAATTATATCAAGAAGTTGCTGTCTCTTTTGGTTGGTTTTTTTTCCACATCATGTATGCATTTCAGCCGATGCAATCCTGAAAAAAAACCAGGGCATGCAGCAGATGCATTAAATTGCCTCGCTGAGAGATTGCAAACCATAGTTGTGATTATGCAGATTATCAGCAACTGGAGTGACTCTAATGGGACTCCTGAGGACTCTTGGTGAAAGATTATTTAACATTTTTATGGATTAATCAGACAATGATATTCATGTAAAGCTTGCCGTTAACAAACAGATGACTTTAATAAAGGATGGCATTACTTTCCTGTTACAGATTGATTTGATTTGATTTGCAATCAAACAAAATAACTTCATTGTAGCTAACTGCACCATAATACATCTGGAAAAAAAAAAGAAAGAACATGGGCTATATGCTTATGTTAAAAAAATGACTTGGAAAGCAGTAATCACAGGAGAATATGCAGAAAGCTCTCTGAATAGGAGACCTCGGTGAAATGGTACGGCAAAAGGGATTAGCGTGACCTTTCAGGGATCTGTAAAGGGGAACACAAAGTAGAAGGTAGGAAGTTGCCTAACCTCTGTACATCTACTACTACTATTAACGCTAATTTGGTATAATTTGCTTTCAAATTTGGTGTATCTGCTTACAGCACCAAAATACTGGAGAGTGTTCAAAGGAGTGTCACAGAAAGTGATCTAGATGCTGAAAAGTTAGCATTGTTATAGGTGTCTTACGGGGCTTGGGATATCCAGTTTGTTGAAGAGAAGTTTCACAGCTGATTTCATGAGTGCATCCTGGTACCTGCAAACGGAAAAGATGCCCAAGAGTAGGTGCTAGTCAATCTCTGTGAAAAGGTGTAGTAAGATCCAGTGACCGGAATTTTAATTTAGACAAACTGAAGAGAGATACAACTTTTTAGTTGCAAACAAGTCACATAGCTGGCTGACCTCATCACGAGTCATCAAATCACATACATGCTAAAGCCTTGAAATCTGTGAATGTATCAGTTCCTCCCTTCTTCTCTTTCCTTTGTGGGACATGGTAAGAAAAGTTTCCTGAATTGCTCTCAGTATAGCCATAAGGTGCTAGAATGGTTTAGCCTCACTGAGTTGTTGGGGTTTCACAAGGAAATATCTGCGCATCGCCAATATGCCAGACAGGTCACAGTACATGTTCTAGCCTCACGCTTCATAAAAGCATTACCCAATATATGGAATTTGAAGGTCAGAAAATTAAAAACTGATATTATTTACAGCACTCACTAACTTACTGACCAAATTAGGGCACTTAGGATAGGACATATCTCCTCTAATCTTATACAGCTGTGGCCACAGGCTGCCTTTCCAGTCAACGGAGGGAACTGAGGGAGCGGAACACCTGGGCTACCTGCCAGCCACCTGAAGGTGAACCACACCATACACGTGTTTCCGATATAGGTATTAGGTGAGATGAATCCCAGTCATGCACCTCACGTCCCCCGTGATGAAACCTGGGAAGTACAATAAGGACCATTTCTGACATGATTACTTTGGTATTAGGCAGGCAATAAATTTATCTTTGAGTTAATGGGAGGGCTCTCTAATTCAAGGCCTTTTGGCATACACAAGCCCTGGCATCAGACAGACTCCGACACTAACAGTCGGGGCCAGCATTAACAAAACGAAAGCATAAATTTCAGAATAAAAACCATGCATAAAATTTAACTATTCTTTTGAGGCATAGCTGCAAAATGTGCTAATCCAAAACATATTTATTTAGGTACAATAAATGTGCTACATCAATTGACTCTCCAGTGAAGATGCAGCCTTGGGAAGCACAGGACAGGGATGAAGAAATCTTAGTTGTGCAAGGCAGTTTTCAGCAACCCGAACTCAGTAATGCCCGAGTGTTACTCGGCCATACTTGAGTAGCAGAAGTGCTGGGGGCGGCACTGAAAGCTGCCACCCCAGCCAACAAGATGTGCTTTGCAATATGAAAAGAGAAAGAGGTTTTAAGGCAGGGGATATCTTTTATCAGTCCAACTTTAAAAACAAACAAACAAAACAAAACAAAAACCCAAACCCAGAACATCTTCAGATCTTAAGACCACCATGTCTACAATTATGCTAAAAATTACCATATTCTGTTTGATATATAGAGGGTGGGAGCACCTCTCCTGTGAGGACAGGCTGAAAGAGTTGGGGTTGTTCAGCCTGGTGAAGGCTCCGGGGAGACCTTGTTGCGGCCTTTCAGTATCTGAAGGGGGCTGACAAAAGCTGGAGAGGGACTTTCTACAAGGGCATGCAGTGATAGGACAAGCGGTAATGGTTTCAAACTGGAAGAGGGTAGATTTACGTTAGGTATCAGGAAAAAACGTCTTTACTGTGAGGATGGTGAGACACTGGAAGAGGTTGCCCAAAGAAGCTGTGGATGCCCCATCCCTGGAAGTGTTCAAGGCCAGGCTGGATGGGGCTTTGAGCAGCCTGGGCTAGTGGGAGGTGTCCCTGCCCATGGCAGGGGGGTTGGAACTAGATGGTCTTTAAGGGCCCTTCCAACCTAAACAGTTCTATGGTAAGATTCTATGTGCCATGTTGATGGGCTGAGCCTGGTGCAGTCACACCTTGGTGAAGAAGAAGGGGTGCTACCCACAGGGACGGCAGCCGCCTTCAGGGACGGCCTGGCGAAAGCCCCTGGGTGGTCACACAGGGGTTTGTTTCCCATGGAAGGCGAGGTGAGGAAGACGGGCCGCCGGGCAGGAAACGAGGCGCAGGGATGAACGCCCCCGGGGCCCCGGAAGACCAGCCGCGCTCGGATCCTTCCTCAGGAACCCAGAGGGAAACCCCTCAGGACCAGGCAGGCACATCCCACCCGCCACCTCACCCTCGCTTCTTCCTCGACTCGGGCGGCCAGCGGGCCCGACGCCAAACCCCACGGGAGCGGCTCCCAGAGGATCGGAGGGCCGGGGGCCGCCGCCGCCGCGGGGGCGGAGGCAGCGGGCGGGCGCTTCCCCGAGCGGCGCCCCCGGTCCTGACGGCGTTTCCGGGCGGGGGAGCCGGGATGTGCGTCCGGGTTGGGTCGGCCCCAGCGAGCGGTTTCCTTTCGCCTTCCCTCCTTCTCCCCTTCCCTGCCTCCCTCCCTCGCTGAGGCGGAGCCGCCGCCGCCGTGCCCTCTGCGGGAGCGCCGCCCGCCCCGCTCCCGACGGGGGTTGGTGAGAGGGGCCGCGAGCGGGAATCGGGGCCCCGAGGCGGGAGAGTGCTGGCGGGCAGCCGGGGAGCGGGGTCGGGGAGGCGGCGGGAGCGGGGCTGGAGGGGTCGGGGCGGCGGGAGGGGGGCCGGGGCGGCCGGCCCGGCCTCCGCCCTCAGTGCGGCCGCGGCGGCAGGGCCGGGAGATGGCCGCGGGCAGCCCCCCTGGCACCGACGGGCTGTCTGTACCGAGCGCTGGTCCTCGCTTAAAATGGCCATGCGGAGCCCCCGGGGCCGACTAGCGGCCGTGTTAACCCTGCTTGCCTAATATCTGATAAAAAAAAAAATATATATATACACTAGTGTTGAATGCAGCCAGAGGCAGTCCCGAAACATGACCCGCGGTTGAGGCGAGCCGGGGTGTCGGGTAGCCCGGCTCTCCCAGCGCGGGGTGCGGCGATGGGCACAGTCTGTAAAACCGGTGTTTTTTCCCCTCCTTTGACAGAAGGGATGCTTTTTTTTCCTCAGGGGAGGAAATTTGCCGCTCTGCAGATGCGAAGGGTCGGTTGATGGCCCGGCACTGCAGAACGCGGGGGATGCTTAGCCTCTGTCTCCTTGCTCTTCTCTTTCTATATCTGTTTCTTCCTCATTAAGAAAAAACAACAAAAAAAACCCCAACCCTCCTCCCCCCGACAAAAAAAAAAAACAAACCCAAAACAAAAAAAACCACCACCGAAACTTGAATGAGCTATCTTTACGTTAAGCCAAGTCAAATATTTTCCATTTTTGCACATGGGAATTTTAGTTTCTATGGAAATCTCCGTGTGCGCTGTACGGAACTATATGCGCTATATGTGAACTTTGTCCGACTACTTCAGCATCTTGGTTTTGTCTCTACTTAATGTAGCGACAGCAAAATTAAAACAGAGGGAAATTAGTTGTCCCCCCCCGGAGTGGCTGTGTGGTGTGAGATTGTAGTTAAACCTAATATACTTATGATACAGGCGTTTTGAGTGTAACTAACTTGTGTATGGAGTATTGATAAGATAAATTACCCAAAAGTTTAAACATTTAAAAAATGTTTTAAGACGGTTGGATTATTCAATTTCTTGTTTTAAAAAAAAGACCTTTGGGAAACACACAATCTTCAGAATTATCCAGTAATATTTAGTATGTTTAGTGTTTTGATTCACGTGCAAAAAAAAAAAAAAAAAGAAAAGAGCACACATTGATTTTGGTTTTTTTTAACCTAATTCCCCACAAAGACAAATTTCGACAAGTTCATAAGAACTGGAGTAAGGGATATCACCACAAAATGATATAGGTTTTATGTCAGTGTTGATGTTAGGTGATGATAACCTGAACTGCGTATAAGAGAAGAGTGACTGAAGGTAGAAGTTGCCATACTTCAGACTCATAATATGTGCTAGGTCGATCAGTTGAGCGTCTTGTACGTGTTAGCAGTGGAGCATCAGGAACATAATCAACATGTGACAATACAGTTATATAAACTGCCAATTAATAAGTGGCAAATCGAAGTACAGACTGGTTAAATAACTCGCCTGAGGTCATTTAAGCAGTCTGTGGCAGCGCTGGAAATGGACTGTACTGACTGTGTGAACCCTAATGTGTGGTCATCTTTCCTCTTGCTTCTACTCACAGCATTTTAATGAATGTAGCTATTTACTTTGTTTACAGAATCAGTAGTTTCCTGAATAAGCCAGAGAGTCACTTGGGCTGCAAAGATGTTGGAAGAAGATATGGAGGTGGCCATCAAGGTGGTGGTAGTAGGAAATGGAGCTGTTGGGAAGTCCAGTATGATTCAGCGATATTGCAAGGGGATTTTTACAAAAGACTACAAGAAAACTATTGGTGTAGATTTCCTGGAAAGACAAATCCAGTATGTATTAAACAGCTGCCATACTCTTGAATTTTACCTTTCCCTCTGTTTCTTTGTTCTGTTGTAATCCTAAGATTTACAAAGGTTTGAAACCTAAGGCCTGCTGTCTCCAAAGCACAGTAAAGGGAGTTGCTTTCTCTCTTGCACAGTGGGCTGAAATTGTATCACTCTGTTTTCCATCCAAGGCTTAGAATTATAAATGAAAAGCAAAATAAAATTTGGAACCTCTATCGTACTAAGCTTTTTGACAAGTTCCCTTTGTATTCTACCACCTGTTGATTTTAATTTTTTTTTTTATTTTTTATTTCTTGTGGAGGAAGTGGAAGTGCTTATGATAAAATGATTGCACAAATTTATTAGCCAATATAGGCTTGAATGACTGGGGAAAAAATTAAATATGCTATAGATTTAGTCTCTGTGTAATATAAATAGATAATACCCAATTATGTTTGCTAAAATGGAAAATACTATGGTAATGTGAAGTAAGAAAATTCTATAAATTTTGTAAGCTGATTAAAAAGACAAAAGGGCCGTTATTCAGGCACCTAAGTTTTGTTTTGAAGTCTATATTTTTCCCCAAAGAGGGAAATGCGAGGAGGGGGAAAACGTAACATGGATTGTCGGGAAAGAGCATGTAATGTAATCAGGGGACTACTGCCGTAGCATGTTACAGAGGTGAACCGTTATCAATACTGAACTACGTTATGTTTAAATGAAGTTAAATTTGAACTGAATTACTCTTACATTGTAGACATAGAAATATTTCCATGTCAGTTGTTTTCAATTGCTCCCGTTTGTTGTATTGATTACAAAAACTGTGTTGTTTATTTCAGAGTTAATGATGAGGATGTCAGGCTAATGTTATGGGACACTGCGGGTCAAGAAGAATTTGATGCAATAACTAAGGCCTACTATAGAGGTGAAAATACCATGTTTGTTACTTGACAGTTGTTTTTTTTGGTCTGCGCATCTCTAAGATACTTTCCTATCTCTGTATGAAGAATTTTAGTTATTTCGTGTGTGTGCAAAGCATGTTTAGTTTATCTTTTTTCAGTTCTTAAATTTTTTTCCCCTTCATGTAAGATCCTTGTCTTAATTAAGCATGACTTTATGCAGGATGCTCAGTAGTGCCCTTTAAAAAACAACAAGATGAGACCAATATCTGCACAGAATTTAGCCATTCAGACAGACAAATGCGAAATTTTTTTTTTCCCTCTAAAAATGTTTTACTTCTTTAAGACATTTATTTGTAAATGTTCCAAAAACTATTGCTGGGGCACTTGGAAACTAATCCAACGGGAAAAAAAATCCACCAGTCATCCTAGAAAGATAGTTTACTAGGCACAACAGTTCTCTTGCTAGTACAGACTGCCTTGAACACGTTAACACAACGGAGTAATAAGGAAAGCCTATGTACTTCATAAAATAGAAACTCTATTATTCAGTCATCCAAAGTTAGGTTATCTATTTAGCCAGTTACAAATTGCACACCTGGGCTTTCTTTTGCGTATAGTTTAACAGTGGTTGTGAAAATCTTTCCTTTTTTTTTTTTTTTTTAAACATGAGAGAGATGAATGACTTGGCAAAGATTCCATCATTAGTTCTTGTCAAACTAATCACCTGATGACTGGGAAAAATATATCACTATGGTATAAAATCTTAGAAAAATTACTTCATTTAGAGATAAAATAATAGTTATGCCATGCTGTTTCAGGGTGCTATAGTCCTCTGACCTTTTTATATCTCATGACCATTTTTGGCAACTAACAGGGTTTTTTGTAATATTTCTGGTTGTCACTTGTAATTGATGATTACGATTTCTTCAGAGAAAGATATTTTTTTTTCTACTTCTTTTGATCCTCATGTGGGAATAGATCATTCTGCTATTTTACAGCTGACAAGTTGAGCATATGAATTTTAGAAGGTACTGCTTGATTCTCTTGGAGCTTCCTTTTTACTCTCCTGGCCTTCAGTTCTCTCGTGTGCTTTGCTCTCCTCAATTATTCTAAGCCACAGTCTTTTTCTCCTAATTGCTGGGACTGGTATTCTAAAATATGGAGTGTTCAGAAGAACTTCAAAGTACACTTACTGGCCTCGCTTAGGGCATATCTTGGAATCTTGCTCATGACTCGTGCCCAGCATGGTACAGTTAGATCTCTGCCTTCAGGATCTTTGTACTGAAGAGGCTGCTGTGAAATAGGAGATAGTCATCCCGTGGATACACATCGTAGACAGCATGATGGGTGTATTAACAGTTCAAGCTATTAGATACAATGACTGTTCCGCACTAGACTTTGACTTACGAAGGACAAGGGAAATTACAAGAGCCTGGAATGCAATTTTGATGTAGCATTGGGTCTGCAAGCACAATATTATAGAAGCAAAAGGTCAAGCTTACTTTGGAAATGCAAAGATTTCATTGCCAATTATTGCTGATAAGAGGGAGGACACCTCTAAAGTAGGTAAGATAGATGCTGGTTGATACTTCAAAGTCTGCCTCTCCCACAGGTCACTGTCCCACTATCGTTAGGGCTTACACACTCTCCTGGAACCTTGTGTATTGTCAGTTCTTCAGGGATCAGCAGCTCATCCATGGTCACACAATGAATGCCTCAGAGTCTGTTTCTGAGCCCTTCTTGTCCAGGGACCAAATTGATTCAGCCTTGCAGAGAAACAAAATTCGAGCTCACAGTGGATTTATCATGAAGTTTTCTGTGTATGAAATGTGCAGCTGGTGTAGCTGCATGCCCATGAGGGTAACAAAGGGGTACTGGACAGTCAAAAAACCACTCGCTAATATTTCAATTGTGGAAGTACCTTCTCAGTATCCATGGGTTTTAACTATTGTTTGCTAACGCTGTTGCAAAACCATAACAAAAATGGTACAAAACATTTTCAATAATTTATCATAGTGCTGTGACAGAATGAGTATGAATTAGCAACACACTTACTTTCTCCAAAAAGCTACTAAACAGTTTCCTTGAAATAATCACAACTTCCTCTGAAAACTTAAATTTTCTGCTTTTCAGAATCCAGATTGCTGTAGTGCAAAGAATAATGTGAAGTGAGCTTTAGAGATACTGCATACAGAAAAGTATTTGCTATCTGGAAAAGAGTGAGCAATAAGCAAACATCTGTTTTCCTTTTTCCAGCCTTTCCACACCCTCTCCTTTCCTTTGTATACATACACGGTGCTGGAAATAACTTGAAAGGTAACAAACCCGTAGCCATCGTGAATAATGGATATAATGATCAAAATAATCCGGCAGTCTATTTTCATTTGGAGACTTTTTGACACAAGCTGGTGGTAAAAGTGCACTTTTACGGAAAAAACTTGAAAAATCCCTCATATTTGAAATACATTATATATGATGATTCTTTTTTTTTGTTTTTAATATTTGTTGCGTTTTTTGTATTTATTTTTATATTTCTAGGAGCCCAGGCTTGTGTTCTGGTGTTTTCTACAACTGACAGAGAGTCCTTCAAAGCCATCCCTACCTGGAAGGAGAAGGTCATGACTGAAGTTGGAGACATTCCCACAGTTCTTGTGCAGAATAAGATTGATCTTCTTGATGACTCTTGTATAAAGAAGTAGGAGTTTTATCTTACTGTTTTTAAAGAACAATACATGCCCCCTGTATACATATGTTTAAAAAAAACCCAAATCTGAGGGAGTTCTGGTGAAGACTTAAGATACAGGTATTGCTGCGTGAGTGTAGTTACTTGGGCAGATGTGCTTGCCGAGCTAGGAGCTTTCTGTTTGCTTCACGCCTTCTTCTGAAGTGACAGCCAAAAAAAAAAAAAATAAGAATAGCATTAAGAGTTTGGTTGTGCCATGATATGATTTTCTCTCTTTTTTTTTTAATCAGAAATCCTAAAACTGTAAATTTTCTCTCCTGTTAAAATTTAGTTACTGTTAAACTGTGCTGTGCACCAGTGAAGTTACGTTATCTAGCTTGGCTAGTGAATGCTAGATAAAATGAAGTAGTAGTATTAAACAGGTTGTTTGAAAAAGTATCTTAATATTTTTTGGTTTCGCTTTTCTTTAATTTGTTTTTATTGCTCATTTTTATCAAAACATTATAACTCTACCAAAATCCATATCTGTTAATATTCTCAAACTGCATGGTGCTGGTCCTTCGCTATATTTTTCTCTATGGATTTTACTGTCAATTCATTCCGTGTTTGTATACGTGACCAATTTCATTCTTGCCATAAAATCAGCTTAACAAATGCTAACTTTCATTTGCCACAGCCTTTCATGTAGAAAATATTGCATGATGAAGCTGATCATTCTCCACTTCTTTATTTCTACCATCTTCCTGAGAGATTTAAATTATTTCTTCTTTTCGTTGTTTCCTGCACTGGCTTGCTTTGTTCTCTGTTTGCTATCATTGATGCCATAAATCAGCTTGTCCTCCCTCTGCAAAGAATACTATGGATTTTTCAAAGGAAAAGCAAAATTGCATTTGAACTCCTCCTTTATTCATGGTATGTCACTTAGGTTTTGTTCTCAGAATGCTCCGTCTGCCTCAGTAACTTCATCTTTCTGATGATGTGATTTGCCTTGGTGAATTTTTCGTGTTTCCTCAACTTTTCCTTAAAATTTAGCACAAGTTTTCTTTCACTTCACAGAAAAAAATAATTCTTCATTTCATCTCTGCACTCGTCTGATTGCATAGTCTACTACTTCATTAAAATATACTTAAGGATTACTTTGTTGTTGTTGTTTTGACTTTGCAGTGGTAATTGTTCTGATTCTAGTGCTGTTAATTACAGCCTCCTTCCTTTTGGTTTCACTGACAGCTGTCTTTGAACTCTGGGAAATTTTAGTTAACGAAGTCAAATACTGAAAAGCAATCGCTTTTGGTCATAAAGAAACTGCATGTAAAATACTTTCTTGTCATAGTGGAGATATTGTAAAGAAGTTAGGGAACAGGTATTTTTTTGCCTGACTGAGTTTCTTACCCACTTAGTCATGTTTAACTTACCACAAAGCATTTTGTCTATTAAGAATAAATGCTGGCAAATAATACAAATTAGTATGTACAAATTCTTCTTCTTTTGTGCAGTGAAGAGGCAGAAGCGCTGGCAAAAAAGCTAAAATTAAGGTTCTACCGAGCATCTGTGAAGGAAGACCTAAACGTAACTGAAGGTAGGAGAGAGAGCAGAGCAGGTGTCTGTCCTGCCCTCTGCTGTACCTCTCTGGTTCGGAGCTGATCTGTTACTTCCCATGTTGTTGCAATCCTTTCTGTATTTCTTAGGAGCCCACTTTAAACATAACTAGAATTACTTGATAGCGGTATGTTAGGCCCATTTCTTCATGTACATCTGTCCCTTCTCTTCCACAAACAGCGCGTAGCTTCAGTATTTAGAAACGCCAGTGTGTTACGGCTGCTTACTCCTAATGACTGTCAGTAAGCACTGAGCTTTGAAAAAACTTCTATGTAGAAGTTCAGTTACTACAATATACAAATTGTTGAACAGATTATTTTGTAATTATTAATAGCTAATAATTTATATAAATAATTATTTCATAGTTTAGTTATCTTTAAATAAAGTACGTTAAAAGATGGGATCTCTTGCAGCCATTTGTATACTGGTGACATTTTATTGGTTCCCAAGTATCACTTTTTAATGTATATATTTAATTTCATAAGAGTACTGTTGGAAAATTCTTCCGCTGTCTTTTGTGGGGTAGGTTTGAACAGTAATGAATTGCAGACTCTGATAACTTATTTTTTCGCTTAATCAGGCAAACTTAATAGTAAACTCACTGTTTCTTCTCTGTTAATGTCATTCACCTTGGAAAAAAGATCTGCAAGAGAAAATGTAGAATGTTCCTGTATCATCTTTACAGGAGTTATTAATTACAAATTTAAATAATCATAACACATCTAGGATTCTGAGAATTCTCTTATATTGTAGATTTTTTCAGAATCCTAGGTTGACTTTTTTACCCCAATACAAATGGGGGCAGCATTAGTTGATGAGAAAAATGTTGCTGCCAAGTTTTACCCATAGCCTTACTTTACATAACTGTTACCATTCTAAGGTTTCTTGCAGAAGTGTGTGTGTGTGTATATATATATATATAAAAAATTCTGACATAACTTTAAAAAGTTGCAGGTTGCATGAATTGGAACATTTAGCAATATGTATGTGCCAGCTTTATGACAGGAGTGCTGAGATGTTTCTGTCTGCTGTGCAAGAGCCTGGTACGGCAAACTCTGAGACCTGGGTAGACACTGGTCTAATCTGGATTCTGCACAGGCCTGCCAGACACAATCATCACCAGGTCGTGCTAAACCTCTGGTGTTGAATGCACTGGTGTCACCACGCAGAATTTTGATACAGAGGTGTTATTACTGATAGGAAGATTATTTTTAGGCACATTCTGATGTCGCTTTTTTCTTTTTAACATTCCAGTTTTTAAGTATTTGGCTGATAAATATCTTCAAAGGCTGAAGCAACAAACAGCAGAAGATCCAGAACTAGTACATACAAGCAGTAACAAGATTGGTATGTATACTGTAATAAAAAACCTGAAACAGTACTTTGTGCCATCAAAGCTTATGGTCTCCTTTGTTTCCTTATGGAGTTAGTACAGGGTGAATTGGGGTCTTAATTATTACCTTCCTGTCTTAGGATATTGTCTCCTTTCCTTCTGTGAAATAACTTTGTGACTCTCTAAAGTTACAAGACCGTCAAACTGGTGTACTGAAGTTTCTAGCTAATGTTTGTCAAGAGCCCTTTTATTAAATTCATTTAAACAAACATTGTGTAAGGACTTGAGAAAGGATGCTTGTTGTTTTTTTAATGTAATTAGTATTTGCGTTACTCATCTTGGTGCAGATTTACAAGAGACTCATGGTGAAAGAATCTGGCGTGTAATCAGAAGGTCTTTGTAAACTGCCTTTTGTAAGGGAACGCTGAACTTCTGTACTCCTTCTCTAAAGCGTTTCTGAGTCAGTTCATCTATTTTCCTTAAAACACTCCCTTTTTATTCACGTTTTTTCCTTACCTTCATCTCAGCAAAGTTTCCAACTTTAAAATTGTCATGTTTTTCTTTTACTGTATTACTCAACTAACCATAACTTTTGCTACCATGCAATGAGTAGCATACGCACACGCAGATGAGTGTATATGCTGCCCTTCAATTACATAGATGTATACTGGCTTTAAATACTTCCTAGCTAGTAATTCCAACTGGCTTTACTTCAAATTTAGCTGCAAAATTGACCCAGAAATGGAATGAGCCTTTAAAAAGTACGAGTATGCATTTGAGGTGCACTGCTATGCTAGTTAAGTGTTGCGTCTTAAGTGTTAATGTATTATGCTGCAAGAAGTAAAGAACTACAAATACTTTTCTTGTCTTTAAATTCCGTAGGTGTTTTTAATACAGCTGGTGGAAGTCACGCCAACCAAAATTCTAGCACTCTTAATGGTGGAGATGTCATCAACCTTAGACCAAACAAACAGAGGACCAAGAAAACCAGAAGCCCTTTTAGCAACTGCAGCATACCTTAGACCACTTTTGGAGGAAGAAAGACCAGCCCAGCGAATTGGATGAAGTTGTGCAATTGAGTACAGAATAAAGCCAGCTGTAGAGGTATTTTTACCAGTGCTTTAGCAAATCTTGTGCCTATGGGATCCTTGATAGAGGGTGGATTTATATAAACTTGCTGATGCGGTGTTTTTTTGGTGTGTGGAGTGAGACACCTGCTGGCAAAACACAGAATCGTTGGTTGCCCCGTGCACTTCGTAAAAAAAATTAGGCAAGCTTCTCCTTTTTCAAGGAATTATTTACAGAGCTAGCAACTAGGTATTGCTGAATTGCAAAGCACATGTAACTTCAGGATAACACTTACCAATATAGGTACAGACCATAACGCTATGGCCCAAGGTAAAGTAGCAACCTGGCAACTAAATTTCAAAGAAAATGTTAAATTGGTTAGTCAGTACACTAAGAAGATAAATGAAGAGCAAAAAGAAGACACTGCGTTTTATGCCTGACTATATTAACGTGGATTCTGGCCGTTCTGTGGGTGCAATATACTTGTATTATACATATGAGTGCTAAGGTATATATGTAAACATTTGGTACGAATATTTAGGCTAAATTCCAGTGTATACATTACATGGAGATAAGCTGATGATTACAAAATAGCATCTTCAAAAAAAAAAAAAATCCTTTAAAAATGTTGTATTTCAGATGAGGGTTTCCCAGCTGCCACTGTGTACGTTTAACTTGCTGTACTTTGGGCCTAAAAGCTTAGATTTAAAAATGTATGGTGCCAAAAATGCTCCTTCTTCTTACCTAATGCTGCGCTACAGATGTTTTTGTAAGTTTGTTTTTCTCAGTCTTAACAGGTTGAACAAATAACACAGTCTTTGACACTAATAGTTATTCCAGAGGAACATTTAATATGATCATATTCCTGTTCAAATTTGATTGTTGTATCCGGTGTTGCCTATGAAAAAGGAACTTGCAAAGCGGTGTCACAGAATATCTATCTACCTTGGAAAAATTTTTCATAGATACCATAAACGAAGTTATGGGGATCCAAAAAATTGCAGCTGATGACTGAATTACATTAATGAGACGTTCTTGAACGTTGTCTCAGATTCAAAGTTAGCTGCTGGTTACAGAAAATCTCATTCTGCAAGTTCAGAGACATGGCAAAAATTTTTCAAAGTGCTTAAGTAATTTTACAGAATTGATTTAGATGTTTAGGAGCCCAAATCTAAACTTAAGTTATTTGGGCTTAGGCTCCTAAATCACTAAGGTGCTTTTAAAAATGCTAAGCAAGGTATCTTTTATTTACCAAAAATAAACACTTTTTAATCCTCTTCAAGAGCATGCATGCCTTTTAAAAAATATCCATTTTGTTTACATGTTTTTGTATGGTATGATATAATTTTAACTTTCTAGGATTTCTACAACAAACCTGCCGGTGACAAATGCAAAATATGCTGCTTGAAAAAAAAAATCAGAGTTTTAATAGTTTTTTAAACGATGTATGAGAATGAAAAGGAGTTGAGCGATTCTGTATATTTTTGGAGGAAGGACTTTTCACTGTGTGAATTCCTGTCGGAAGCTTGGCTGACTTTGTTTCTAAGTCAATGAGTATGAAAACTGAAATGTACTTTTTTTTTTTTCCCCGCTGTCTGCAGGGAGAGAAGTGGGTGGCAAGTTATGCACAAACACTAAAGATCTCTGAACTCTGTCTTTTATGTTTACTGTATTAGACTTTCTACTGAGTACCGTTGTTTCTTTGACAAGCTGTTAGAGCATCTCCCGTTGCTGGCAAGAAGGCGGCCTTCAAGGCGCTCAATCTCCTTTGCCATGGCAGCAAAACTCTGTGTTCTTCACCGTTAACTTTTCCTATATTTTCTCTTGGATAAAGGCCTTCATTTTTTAACAAGTGCATTTCATCGCCGTATGTATGTGTAAATGGAGTCAAGTCCTATCTGTCTTAGCAATTTAAGAAGTAAGGTACTTAGGATGAGACACGACTGTGCATCATGGGGCCACCTTACAACTTCAGGATGTAGGACAGAAGTGTGTGCATGAAGAATTTTGGTGTTTTTAACATGGAAACTTTTACATTCCATTGTCTGCCTGCCGGTTTCACATTTTTTTATTCATTTTTTTTTCTCTTGAAAACGAAACAAAACCACAAAGTGTCTGAAACATCTTTTTTGCCTTGTTTGACTTTGTACGGAGGACTGAAAAATAAGTCTTTATTATGTATGATGACCGTTTGTACTATTACGTGTAATAATGTAGACGTCGTATTATTACATAAGCCATTTGTATTTAAGGTCTGTCATTACAAACCACTGTTTGAAGGACTGAAAACTCAGTAGAAATTTTCATAGGTGGAGACAATTGCTAAATTTAGGATATGGTGAAATTTAGTACACATACTTTACCATAGGAATCTGTATTTGCAGCGTTGGGTAACTGAGTGTTAATTTCATTCCCACCTTAAATCTGAAGCGGCTCTTTCTTTGTTGTGACTTTGCAGTGCTTGTTCTCCAATACAGCTGAGATGGAGACTGTCCAAATTAGCCTTTTGCTGGAAGCGCTCTGCATGTACGCTGCTTGAAAATTAAATTTTTATCCTACTGGGGTTAGTGTGTAGACGTAAACTAGATGACTTGCATATTGCAGGAATCCTTAGGTGTTCACATTGCCGTTCAGTGGGAGTAACTTTCGCCTTTTGGATGAAGAGACATGCCTAAACGTTTAGCACTCACGTTGTCCCTTGTGAATAATTTTTATTATAAACATTGCCCCATTCTCGTTAAAATACCGTATATTTCAGTTACCAAAACCTACAGGCGCAGAGCTGGTAATAAAAATGCCCTTCTCTGTGCACCTGTGTGACTGCGTGGTGGAAGAGAGCGTAGCTGTTAGGCCCGTGGCAGGTGGGCAGCCTGGATTCCGAGGAACAGATCTTCCTACCGCAAGACACGACTTTTGCTCTGTGAGACTAAGCTAATTGCACTCCTCTTTCACCCGTTAATATCTCTCGAATGGCTCATTGGATGTATTGTCTGAATCTTGCCAAAAATGCTCTGCTTTCGGCTGACAGCGCTACCACTAGTAGAAAACTTGGGTCATTGTTAATGCCTTAGTGACATGGGCGTTCAGTAAAGAGCATGACGCTGAAGCATCTGTGGCTCCCGTGTTGTATCCATTCAGTGAATGGGTGTTCTCCCAGTAAGCAGGGCACCGTTTGATGCAAAGCGGTAACGCTAGGGATGTATTTCCGACTGGAAATAACAAATCTCAAAGTTGTAAGACCGATGACACTAAGACTTTTGTGCTTCTGTGTGTGTGGTTAATTTAAAAAAAAAAAATTAAATATTCCACTTAAAGACGATTTTGAAGCTTTCTTATTTTCAGTGTTTTCTTAAGGCAACGCTTACAGTTTTGAGTCAAAATGCCTGATTACCATACTGTCAGTCTGATTTCCTGTTTAATTTTTTCATGCTTCAGCAAAATTTGTCTTTATTTTTTTTCCCCCCTCTCTGTTATTGGGCGACAGTCTGTCTGACAGGTAGTTTTCCTTTGCGTCACGTGTGTAGATGTGTGTTGTGTTGTGCTATAGGGACCCGAGCGGCTGAACACGTCGTACTGCCTGGAGGCTGTGCAGGGGTACGTGCGTTGTAGTGTGTGGATGTGCACCTTGAACCTCGTTATTCATCTGTTCAAGTTGATAGCTACCGGTTAATAATAGAATTAATTACTTGCACTGCGGAACCCTCTGGTAGGAATTTGGTCCTACAGCAGACTTAAACCCACTTCTTGGATTCCCGTGACGGTACCGAAGTCCCTGCTGCTTTTCTAACTAACTGTCATCATAGACCGTGGGCTGACGTTGCAGTTCCTGCACGCTAGTTGTACCTAAGCCAGAGAGCGAGTGTTGTCCAACAAGCCTCATTTCATCAAAACTACCTGGCCAGCTTTTTGTAGGAAGCAAACAGTTGCGTGTATCTTTTTTTCTTTTCTTTTAAATTCTCAAACAATATTGACGAATACTTCTCTCTGTTAAATATGGCATCCTAATAGGTTATTAAAATTATAGAAGAAAAACTGCAGCAATGTTTAGAGTTAAGACGAAAGGTGCTATAACAGACGAAGAGAAAACCTTCAAACAGTTCCACGTCGAAGTGTTCTGTATGAGTCATCTCAAAGCTAGGTGAGTCCCAGCACCGAACTCGACTCATGCTCAGGTTTCTAGCAGTAGGGGAATACTGATAAATAACTTCTGGAGTGAGGGTTCGTTCTTCTCTTGCCGACTTAAAGGTGGTTCAGCAGAACCAACTGAAGTTGATCAGAAAAAATAAGTAAAAATTAGTCTGGACCAGGAGAAATACCACTCTCATTGTGAGGATAAAGATGCATCGTTACTAATGAATGACTTACTCTTATTTCCAAGTTCATGTGAATCTGAATGGTTAAAACAGATAATGTACATAACTGTTTTTATCACCATTGTGATCTCAAGTAAACGTAATATATTTTTAGAAAAAAAAGTCAACTTACAGTAAATCCTCAAGTGGATTAAAGGCTTAAAACTGAATATTCTGTGTATGCCGTTCCTGTAAAATCCCTACGAGTTAATTCTGCTGTTCTCTTGTAAGTGCCATCAGTTGTATCACGCAATTTAAACATGTTTGTTTGATTACTGTTTGCTCTGATACAGGTCACGATGTTTGTGGTTCTATTAAATTGTCAGTGTATTAATTTTCAAAAAGCTATTGCCATAACCCTGTCACTGCGCAACCTGAATCCGCTCAAGAAACTCGTGTGTCCAATTCCAGCCTGGGTGTTGCCAGCAGCTGGGATCCCAGGCAGCTGGCGTTAGGTAGCCTCCCTGGAACAAGTCTGGGCACCCCCAACTAACAGAAACGCTGTTCCTGAGCTCCTGTCTCTTGATTTCTGCACCGCACGGGTCAAACACAAAATAGAGATTCTGTTCTGCTCCTGGTCATTGCATTTTTCACGATTGGTCTGGCTCTTACAGTGAGAAGGTTTAAGCGAACGCTCGTGGACATTGCAAATGGCATTAAAATATTACTAATGTATCAGAGATGCCTGATGCATCTTCTGAAAAGAAACGGGTAACTAGACACTGATTTTTATTTTTTATTTTTTTTTTTTTAGTAAGACACAACCCACAGCATCTGGGGCTGCCTCTTTACCCAGGTCCTAGTGATATGCAACACGGCAACCTGCTGTAGGTGACCCTGCTCTGGCAGGGGGGGTTGGACAGATGATCTCCAGAGGTCCTTTCCAACCCCTACCATTCTGTGATTTCGTTATCTATCTCAGTAATCTGTAAAGTTAATATACTCCTGCTTCCTCTTGCATGCAGTTTTGCACGCAGAAAAAACAGTTTTCTTGCTTAACACCCCTGTAAGGATTAATAAGCAATGTTTTAGGCAAGAAAAAAAAATCTTGACATGAGAAAACTCCCATTTTTATGGTCATGTATTTTTAGGTCAGGGAAGTGCTTAACTGCACACAGAAAGCCGAAGCTTTGACACCATCGAGGGGTGGGGTTTATGTACTGTGCAGCTGTATGAGGTTTAGCTTCAGGACAGTGGGTGGCCGTTTCACATGGCTTCTGCTGCCTGTCCCCCGCTGCAGACACCTGGGCACCTCTGGCGTCTCTGAGGAAATGGTTCGTGCTCACTGATGTCCCGTTTCCAAGACTGGCTTATGCTGAGAAGAACGTAAGCTTTATTTTATTGCTCAGGAGATAAGGGGACCACACGTTCACTGGTTTTTCTACACCTTCTTTGTCCCAGCTGTCGTAATGCCTGTGGAGCCTTGTCTACTGTGATGTAATTCTTGACAACAGACAGCACTTAAAAAAAGTTTAAAACTTTAATCTGTGCTTTGTTGATCTCTGTCACATGTGTGATGCCAACTAGCTATTTTGAGTTACTTTAACAATGATAAATGTTTAAGATGATAGCCACTATGAAACTGGCATAAAACGCTCAGTAGATGTCTTTTGCTGTGGCTTACGGGTATGACTGTGGAAGAAACTCTAAAGACAGTATGGCTGGTGTTTAAATTAGATTGTTCAGATCTATGGGATCTTTAATAGATGCGGCACGTCAGTATGCAATGGTAAAGCACAGGAGAGGGTAGAGATGGATGTATTGCAGACCCCTGTGCATCAGATGACACAGAATTTCAGAAAGTAGAAGACAAACAGAAGAAAGAATTTAAAATAAAACCCAGTAACTTAGGCCCAAATAAGCTGAATCTATGCTATTAACTCAGCTGTTGATAACCATGTTTTGATCACTTCATTTTGTCTTTGGAACAAACACAGGCCTGTGAAAGTGCTGTAAGAGTAAAAATACTTTTTAACTATTGATGAAGAGGATCTAAAAAGGAAAACAAAAAAAAAAACACCTTTAAAACTTTTGGTCTGAATAACCTTATAATGGTTATATTATAATATATATTATAATATATAATATTATTATAATATATATATAATATTAAGGTTATAATATAACCTTAAAAAAACCAAATACTGAAGGAACAGTCTAAGCATCGATAGGCTGCGTTCAACTTAACTATTTCACAGCCTGATTTCTGAAAACAACCTGCACTGTATATTATTGTTGAGGGATTGAATGCTGTTAAATAGCCAGAAGCTTTTCTTCCTCTTGTTAAACTTCACAAGGATCTAAAACATATGAAAAGAGACTAGTTATTGCTAAAATGGAATTTCAGAATGAATCTCACCAAAGTCTTTTCACAGTCTCAAAGCTGAAACATTAATTGTGTTAAAAGCACCCTCCAGAGTGCCAGCTGTGTGGATAAAACGCAGCGACAGCATCTCGTAGCTGCTGAAGGCTGCAAGAAGAGCGGGGCCAGGTTCCCTGCAGCCTGCACACACTCGAGGTGTTTAGCCCCGTGGAGCTCCAGAGCTGCAGCTGAGCAGGAGGAGCCTGGCATGAAGAGGTCCCACCTTGGGCTAGTGCTGCTCGGGCTGCAACACTCAAGGAAGCGCGCTGCCACGGAGGGAGCTGGGGTTGGTGGCGTCACTCTGTCCCATCCCGCACCCGCCAGCTGAGCTTTGATCCGAGTTGAGACGGGGCAGGGCTGAGCCGCCGAGGCTGCCGCTCCCCTCTGTGACCACCACCCTTGGTGGAACAGAGCAAGACTGACAGGCGGTGCGGGGAGGGGGTTGCAGAATTCCAGGCTTACCCTAAAACATGCAACTTCTGACCCGCAGCCACAAAGCACGGCAATAATAAGCAGAAATTAGGAGTGAGAGGGTGGAAGAGGAAAAAAAAAAATTAAAAAAACCCACTCACACAAGGAATGTTAAACTTAAAGAGCGTACTATCATCCTACCCAAGAAACAACTATAGTACCTGCCAGTTGAGAATCCAACTGTTTTGCTCTGGTGCTTCACAGATGATGACACAAAGCAAATCTGCAGAGCAGCAGCTGATAAAATACAATTCCCCTTTATTATATTATCTTTGAAAAAAAAAATACACAGCAACCTCAAACTACAGCTAGATGGTGGGAGGCAGGGTGGTTCACGGGGCAGGCGAGGGAGGGGGCTTTGCCAGAGCTGGAGCTCATTTCTAGCCTGGGTTGTCACCTTTGGATGGATGCGTCACTTTCCACGTCCGCAGTTACGACCTGGAGGTATGTCTGTCTCTTGGAAGTATTGTGACCTGCTTATGAATAGTGACAAATTATTAAAAATGATAAATGGTAATGAGTATGACAGTGTGTTGTTTATGAAAATACACAGTTTATTCATGTTTTTGATTTATTGCCACGATTTGGTTTTTGTCCCCCTAAGTCTGGTTCACACGCTATGGATACAGCAGAGAAAAGCTGAAATCTCACTACATGACAAAACAACTTTAGTCTTAAAAAAAAACAAAACCCAGGAGAATGGAGGAAAGGCTAGATTTTGACGGTGTCTGACAGTTCAGCAGAAGCACAATTACAACAAGCAGTATCAGGGGAAGTCCTGATAGCGTTCATTATTGCCAAAAGAAAATGCCAATGCTACCAAAACCCACTAAATGCTCGCACCTCGCAATCAAAGATACTTGGATGCGCGTGCATTCGCATATACGCATGTGCTTGTACAGAGAAATTTTTTTTTCTTAGCTTCTGTGTGCTTTTTATGGAGGTTTGCTCACCCTGCGATTTGCCAGAAGTATCCAGGAGGGTAGTTTAATCCTGTTTGCTGTTGCAAGACTGTCTGACAGAGGATTTCTGGTGCTCCAGCAACGTGATCGATTTTTCAGAATTTTCTAAGTTTCTGAGCAGAGTCTCTAGCCGCCTTTTGATTTTCTTCTGATCCTCAATGGCACAGCCGATTACCACGGACTGAAATTTCTGATCGATGGGTCCTGCCGGCACGTCAGATGTGCACGCACCGTAAAGCGACATTAAGCGGATTTTGGCGTCTTCCAAATCATCTAGAAGTTTATTGACAATTTCATCGATCATCTTGGTGGCATGCTGTAGGGATTCCTGCTGCTGGGCGTTTCGGATGGTTTCTACAGAAACCTCCACAGTGAGGGTTCGGCCCATCAGACGATTAGCAGTCAAATTAAGTTCTTCTCTCTCACCTAAATCGAAAACAAGAAAGTATTCTAAGTTACAGGCAAATAGTTTCCTGTGCAGATAACATCATCAAAACAATCAAACTCCTACCACTTTGCAATAAACAAGGCTGTTTTTTTAAGTAAGTGACAATCAGCAAGATTTCCAGGGGCCAGAAATTATTTTTTTTTTGCATTTGCATAAATCCTACTTATTTCACAGAAGCCAGCGTCTTCTGATTTGAAATGTGGCATTAAGCTCTATTAAAAATGTAAGCAATGCTCTTCCGCGGCTGAGACAATGTTGCTGCGTCACATTAAAGCAAAGCATACACTATTATCAGGAACATTGTTCATTAACAGAACAGGCACATTAAGGACCTTCCGTGCCTCTGTAAGGGAGAGATTTAGTCTGTACCCAGAAGGCCATAAAGAGAAAACTGATTTCAGACTACCAGATGCAATTAGAGGCCATGAAAAATATGGTTTTCTATTTTCTGAAAACCTGTGTCTTTTCCTAAAATACAACACAACATATTTGACATGTAGAGTCTTAAAGAGCCAACGAGCCAGCAATTTAAAGCTCCTATTATAAAACGTACAGATTCAGGGAATATATTGAAAGCCATATATCGTACAATCATGACAATGATCTTAATCATCAGGTTTTTGCAGGCAGTACGCTTTGTAGCACTCATGCCTGTCCAGCAGTCAAAGCCATTAGAATGCTGGTTTTTCAACTATATTTAATCATCATCATCAACTTCTCTCCCTCAGCTGAGCTATGTTAACCCCGATTTTGAAAATAAACTGGTGAACCAAGTATGGGCTGTCACATACGCAGTAGTGACAGTCATGGCAGGCCATCCAGCTGAAGAACATGTGAATTTACGCAGTCAAGAAAAAGGGGATCCCAGGGTAATGGATGGCCCTTCAGTAACCTTAGCTGGCTCCAATGCCCATACCTTTACCAGCAGGAGCAAGCAAACGGAGCTGCTCCCTATGGAATGGGCTGTTTTGACTTTGGGTCAGTTGCAGGCGTTACAGCAAAGCAGTTTCTCACCTTCACTGATGTGCCTCATGTCCTGGCTGTTCTGTATATTGTGGATCATTTCTAGCAGGATTTCTTTCTCTTGTTCCATAGCAGATGCTGCGTCACGGAAAGCCTCTACCCTGCCCATGGTTGAACCAAACAAGATGTTTAAATAATAAAATAGCTGTTCACCTATATAGCTGCCAAGAAGTGTTTCTTTAAACTCCAGCTTAAGAAGTACAGTCAGTTCTTAATTATCCGTGAGCCAGACTCTCTGATTTTATGACATTCTCCCATATCTTAACTTCACTTTTCCAGACTCAATGTAATTTAAAAACACAAACAAATGGGGGAAAAAAAACAAACCCCAAAACAACAGTAATTCGATCAGACTTAGATCTTTTATTTTACCAACAGTACTGTTCGATCCTACTCCGCGGTTAGTCTGGATATTCAGAGCCTGACAGTACTACAGCCCCATAGCAGAAGTCCTGTAGCTAATTGGCAATTATTATCAGCTGCTTAACTAGAAGAGAAACTGACCCAGTCCCCATCAGGGAACTTGGGGGTGAAGGCTGCAGCAAGGAGGGCCGGCTTACCCACCGCTCCCAGGCCAGCAGCACAGAACCACTGCCACCCACCTACGAAGCAACAAACGTTCTGGAAAATTCAAACGCTGCCTCGAAGCCAAATGACCCCTTTCACGAGGAGAAAAAAACAGACGAGAGGGACAAAGCTCACACACTTTTATTAACGTGACAAGGCCTCCCCTGGCGTGCCTTGGTGGCTGGGAGAAGATGCTGGACCGCCTGCCCCCATGGTCACTGGTGTTTTCCATGGAGCGATGCTCGCTGTGATTCACATGGGAAGGAAGCTTCTGTGGGAGCAGCTCCTATTTCTGGGCTTCCAGGGAAGCAGGAAACTTGGTTTCTCCCGAAACAGGACCCCTACTCCAGTCCTGTTCACTGTGCTGAAGCTCACAGGGGCAGACCCATCTGGCCATGGGCAATGTGAAAACGCCATAATAGAAATCAGGGTCCAGTTCCTTAGTTCATGGGGCTTTGAGCAGCCTGACCTAGTGGGAGGTGTCCCTCCCCATGGCAGGGGAGTTGGAACTAGATGATCTTTAAGGTCCCTTCCAATCTAAACCATTCTATGATTCTATGTCTTATTCCCCACCATGGGTTTAAGGAGGGGGCTTTTGCATTCAGCTGAGTCATCTGGAAAAGCACATCTGGGAACTGTCTACCCTGGAGACTGGGGACAAGAGGGAAACATCCCCCCTGCCTTGGCTTTGCCCTTGGAGGCTTGAGGGTAGGGGCTTGTAGAGGATTTGCCAAGCTGCAACCGGCTGCAAGAGTTGCGCAAAAAAACGTCAACTCTGCATTCCCAGAGCCCACAGAAAAGCGGAATATCACGTGAACCTGGCTGACAGTTTCAGATGCTTTCAACGTGCAGCTCGGGAGGTCTAGCTGCTGTAAGCAGCACGGGAATCCATCTATCCCAAAATGTTTATTAAACCTGGCCAGAAGAGGGGAAACAAACCAAAACATTGTTAAGTCTCTTAGATGCTCCGCACTCTTCAACATTACTGCTGTAATGTTGCTGCTCCCTCCTCAAAGGCTGGCTGAGGGCAGGTAGCTTCAGAAAAACAGCAGTAAGAAAAAGGAGGGCAAAAAAAAAGGCAGAACGGGAGCATTTGGGGATATAAATAGCCACACTTCACATGCAGCCTGATCATGAAATGGTTCTGTTTTACAAAATATTTAGCCTAATTTAGGCAGTGAAAGCACAAGCTTCAGGCCTTGCCTTTAATGTTCATTCTGAGGAGGAGTGGGAAAAGTTAATGCAATGCAAATTCTTGCCGACAGCAAATACTTTTAATTATTATTTTGGACTGGTTAGTAAGAGCAACGAGGCAGGTGGAGTCATTTCATACTTCAGATGTCTGCGCTTTGTAATTTAGGAAGTCTAGCAATATTTTCATAAATGCCTCACCATGCCTTTTTAAAATAAACTAGTATTTTCACAATTTAAAAAATGCATTGTGACCGCTGGAAAACTTAAAATTAAAATTTGGAAGGGCAGAATTTCAATCTTAATAGTGTTTTTAAATCTGATTCGGCATATTGTTGTACTAACTTAAAAACTATAGGTATATATGGAACAATCCCTGATTTCCACAGGCTTTGCTGGGTCCTGTGAAGAATGTGGAAAAACTGCATTGCAGAGATGTGTCCTGAATTGGTGCAATTCTAAAGAGAGTGCCTGAAACATCACTGCTTCCAAATGCCAGCTACTGGTAGGACCCAAAAGCCAAATGATCAGAATTAATGATTGTATACTGAAAAAAAAAACCCAACCCCCCTATAATTTACCAGCTAGAAGTTGGATTGACATTGTTTTACAGAAAGTCATATAACCAAATCTTGAGAACTATTTTATTTGCAATAGTTGTTTCTTGGGAATTATTTTAACCACTTTTTCAACTGCAATACTGGGTGTCACGCAACTACAATCCACTGGGATTTTAGTTTTAGTGTATTTGCTTCCATAAACGGCAGTCAAAATGAGCACCTACCCTGGCACTGTGTAACGGCACATGGAGGCACAGCAGCTCCTGCCACCGGGGCAAAGGGACAGGGAAGCAGCATGTCAGGATTCCCCCACTCCGCTGCTATCCCTTCTAAAAATTTCCATCCTGACCCATTATTAGCAGTGACATGGGGCTAAATAACCCTAAAAAATAAACTCCTCGGGTTTCAGAGACCTCTTGAGGGCAGGGTGGAGGCACAGTGTGATAACACAGCACACTGGCAACAAAGGCAGCACCGGAGCAGCCAGCGAGCAGGAGATCAGAAGGTAGGGGAATGGCAAGACAAGGGAACAGAGGAAGCAGCCAGCTGTCGCTGCTGTGGACCTGGATCCCACGGAGGTCACAACAAGGGGACAGGATCATTTCAGAACAGCACTCCAGGGGGGAAAACCCCAAAAAAGCAAACCACTCACACCTGCTTCAGGAAAACAGTTAGTGCTCCAGAGAAGATGCAGGGGGGCTTTATCAGGGTGAGATACCCAGCACAGCTGCACCCTACTTTATCTCTCCAGCTTCTACCAAGGCCTGTGGCCACCTGCCCCCAAGCTGGGGTGGGTCCTGCTGGCTCCTCTGGCCCACAGGTCACAACCAGGGAGGGACCTCGGCCCCCTGGCAGGGACTGCACTCCTTTCCCTCCTCACTCTCCGCAAGAGGTCCACACCTTGTGGTCAGCTCTTGTAACTTCAGTCCTAAAATGTGCTTTAAAGTCACAGGTTTGTGTAAATCTTTGGCTTTCTTGGGGTGGGGGACAAAAAAAAAAGAAAAGATTGGAAGAGATAAACCTCTAGCAGAGGTGACTGATGTGGAAAAGGGTGGAAACACAGTCCAAGCCTCAAAAAACCAACCAACCAAAGAACAGAAGGCAAGGAAAAGAGAACACAAAACTCATATTAATGCCCAATTATCAATCATCTCGATGCAGCAGTATGGTCTTTTTCTAAGAGATGAAAACATCCAATCATATGTTAACTTGGACTGTATTTGTCACTTTGAACATCAACTAAATATTCCATCCATTACCTAAGACTAAAAAAACATTCCTTACTTCTGATTTTTCCTGGTCCGGAGCGATTAGCTGCGCAGTGCCTTTCTTTCCTACATACCATTGACATGAGCAGAGCATTCCCCCGCGGAACAGGTGGACCAGCCTGTGCTTTTGTTTCCAGATGAGAAACTCGATACCCGCTTTCTTATGACAGCTGCAATAACTCCGTCCTTTAAACTACTCATTGACTTAAATAGCTCACTATTAAAGCTTGTGTGCTGGAGGTGCAGATAAGTTTTCAAAGGAAATAAGAAACATCTGAAGACGGTGCAGCTTTTTTCCTGAAACGGAGCTGAGCACACTGGACGGAGACAAGGCAGGAGGTTTCACTCCAGCATCCTCAGCTGCTTAAACTGAGCTTCCCTTCTCGGGTGAGCGGTCCCATGAACATACAAATATGTGGGGGAACATGGTTGTTCCGAAGGAGAATAGGAGCAAAAGTACAAAAAATTAAGATTTAAAAAAACCCAACCAAACAAAAAACCGCAAGAGTCTGACTTATCTCATGTATCATTACACCCAGCACTGCGTGTTCACTTAACATAACCACCAGAACATGGTGACTCACAAACAGAGACTCTGGTCCTGCTTCCAGCTGCTCCCGGGATGTCTTGGCATTTGCCAGCAGCCAGGGCAACACCAGGGTCCGAGCCCTTACAAGGGACAAACGTGCCACCCGTCCCCCTTGCCACCCCTGCTAGGGTGCTCGCACCCCGGCAGCCAGATTAATCCCTCTTTTCTGCTCACTTTCCCTACAGAAAAAACTCCCCCCACAAACACCTAGCAGGGAGGTACAAAAATACCCTGTTACTGTTGGAAAAGCAGGTCTAGTGGTATAAGGGAAGGGAGGAAAGGGAAGGCTGTTTGAACCAGAGCATTTCCGATGGGATGAGGGTTGCCATGGGGTTCAGCTGACCTTAAACAACTTGAGAACCGAGGACTGTCGAGGGGTTTAATTAAAGCCTGTAGTTCACTTTGACAAATTTTCACTTATTGTATTTACAACATTAGGGTCTACAGCTAACTAAACCAGCTGGAGAAGGAAGAAGTGTGGAAGCTCTTCCTCCCATCATTCAAATAACTTTGAAATGAGGCACGTTGATTAGTTGTGCATGGAAAATAAATAAGACTTGAGCGACTTTAATCAAACTAGTTTGACTCTTTTTTTTTTCGTAACTGTTCCACATTTAGAACTATGGCTGTCTGAAAGGCCCACAGCAAACCGAGAAGTTTAATTTGGGGTTTAGTTTCTGGTTAACCAAACTGTCTGCTTTGTTTCAGAGTTGCTCAGCAAATTTAAAACACATTTTTGCATATTCTGATGCTCATTTTGTGATTATACATTCATGCATTAGACCTCGATGTGAGCAGCGAGACTTGTTTGCAGACAGTGATTTTGTTTAGTCAAATTGAGAGAAGTCTGCGAAGGACTTCAAGGAGATTTAATCAAGCTAAGTGAAAGGCTAATATAAAGGCACACAAAGTCCACTCCTGAATAATGCAAAGTAATACAGGCAGAAAGGGGAAAACACAACTCCTATATCCCACAGAGCTCTTTTAATTACAGGAAAGTCCTAGAAACATTCTGGGTGGTTCTGTGAAAGCTGCTGATCAATATGCAGCTGTAATGAAGGAAAGGGCGTGTTGAAACAGTACCAGCAGGAGGTGAATCAGTAGTACACCCACGGCACCCCACACATCCATCCACCTCAGAAAGGACACCGTGTAATTAGGCAGAGTTGAGAGGACAAAGAAGTTGATTAAAGGCAAGGAATCATCTCTCATGCGGCCGAATTGGGAAAAAAATCAAATGGGATTCTCTGGGGAACACCAAGCAGCAGGAGGAGATGGGACACGTCTTGGTGCAACGATGAAATACACATCATATTCGCAATTACTTGGGAAAAACACACCTAAGCTGCCGAACGCAATGCTATTCACGTTATAGTTACATGGTTTATTACCCTTCAGAGAGGAGGTGGACATAAACATGGGTAACAAGAACATCCATAGTTGGACCAGTAAGTGCAAAGGGAGGTGTGTGAGACACGAAGCCTCATGCTTCAGCATTCAGCACTGCGGCTTAAAGGCTTCCAAGAGCCTCCAGAGCCCGAACGACACCAGATTTTACCCACAGCTTTCCTGCACCTTCTTATGAACCACCTGCCCAAGAGATGCGGGAGAGGGGATATGGGGCTACTGTGCAGGACAACAGACACCATCCACCATGAAGTTTGTACACGCCATGTCACTGTTGCCCCACCAGCAACCACCATCCCCTCTTCGCTAAGGACTCCCCGCACCGAAAAGGTCAACAAACGTAAAAAAGTCTTTTGCGCTTTCCCTGAATAATGTCTATTTTCATACGTTCACAGAATAGTAGGGGTTGGAAGGGACCTTCAGAGATCATCTAGTCCAAACTCCCTGCCACAGCAGGGTCACCTAGAGCAGGTTGGGTTCGAATATCTCCAGAGAAGGAGACTCCGCAACCTCTCTGGGCAGCCTGTTCCAGTGCTCTGCCACCCTCAAAGTAAAGTTCCTCCTCATGTTCAGACAGAATTTCCTGTGTTCCAGCTTGTGCCTGTTGCCCCTTGTCCTGTCACTGGGCACCACTGAGAAGCGTCTGGCCCCATCCTCTTGACACCCACACTTTAGGTATTTATAAGCATTGATGAGATCCCCTCTCAGTCTTTTCTTCTCCAGCCTGAACAGACCCAGGTCTCTCAGCCTTTCCTCATGACAGAGCTGCTCCGTTCCCTTAAGCACCTTTGCAGCCCTCCACTGGACTCTCTCCAGTAGTTCCCTGTCCTTCTTGAACCGGGGAGCCCAGACCTGGACACAGTACTCCAGGTGCGGCCTCACCAGGGCAGAGCAGAGGAGGGAAGATGACCTCCCTCCACCTGCTGGCCACGCTCTTTTTAATGCGCCCCATATTCCTCTTTTCACCTCTTTCCAGGCCACGCTACTTCGCCTCAGCGCAGCAGCTGCCATTTTTAAGCTCGCCCCCCGACGAAGGGGGAATCCCTCCTCCCTCGGTTACCTCAGGAAGCCTCACCCCAGCGCCCTTCCCTTCCCCTCCCGCCCTGAGGAGCCACCGGCTCGGCGGCTGCCCGGTCCCCTCAGCGCCGGGCCGCGGCCCCTTCTCCCCCCGGGGTCCCACCTGAGCTCCAGCTGGTCCAGGTTCTCGAGGAGGCGGCTGGAGCGGTCCGCCATGGAGGTGGAGCGGTAGAAGCGGCCTCGGAGCTGCCCGCCGGATTGCTGCTGCTGCTGCTGCTGCGCCGCCGCCTCACTGGCCTTGGCGCTGATCTTGGCCTGGGCCATAGCACCCGCCCGCTGCCGGCGGCGGATCCTCGCTGCGGCTGCGGCCGCTCCCTCCCCGCGTCCCGCAGGCGGCGGCCGAATGCCGGCAACTCGCTCATGGCCAAAGAAGGAGCCCGCCCCTTCCCCGGACGCCTGAGGACACCCCGCCTCCGCGCCAGGACCGCCGCCTCACGGCTTCCCGCCTCCGGGTGGGGTGGGGGGTGAGGGGAGGCCGCGGTGGTGGCAGGCCGGAGTCATCAGGGTGGTGACACCCGGGGGGGGATTAAACCCACGGGTGACAAGTCGTTCCTGACACCTCGGGGTCTCCCCGCGGCCCAGAAAGCTCTTGGGGGGCAGCAGAGGCGCCGTACGGCGCCTCTGCTGCCCCCCAAGACCTTTCTGGGCCGCGGGGAGACCCCATGTACTGTCCCCCGTCCCAGCAAAACCTGGACCAGCCAGAAGTACCTCAGATTAGGAGTTGACCTGTTGGAAAGCGGCTCTGCAGTGAAGGATCTGGGAGGCCTGGTGGACAACAGGTTGACCATGAGGGAGCCCTTGTGGTCGAGAAGGCCCATGGTCTCCTGGGGCACATTTAAGAAGATCGTGGCCAGCACGCGGAGGGAGGTCATCTTCCCCCTTTAATCGGGCCCGGTGAGGACACATCTGGAGTACTGTGTCCAGTTCTAGGCTCCCCAGTTCAAGAAAGACAGGGGACTACTGGGGAGAGTGCAGTGGAGGGCTACAAAGATCAAGGGAAGGAACCACCTCTCATATGAGGAAAGGCTGAGAGACCCGGGTCTGTTTGGCCTGGAGAAGAGAAGACTGAGAGGGGATCTCATCAATGCTTATCAATATCTAAAGGCTGGGTGTCAATAGGATGGGGCCAGGCTCTTCAGCGGAGCCCAGCAACAGGACAAGGGGCACAAGCTGGAACACAGGAACATGAGGAAAAACTTTCCTTTGAGGGTTCCAGAGCCCTGGAACAGGCTGCCCAGAGAGGTTGCGGAGTCTCCTTCTCTGGAGATATTCGAACCCAGCCTGCTCTAGGTGAACCTGCTTTGGCAGGGAGGTTGGACTAGATGACCTCTGAAGGTCCCTTCCAACCCCCTACCATTCTGTGATTCCGTGTAAACCAGACACTAAGGGAAGAGGAACAAGTTTTTCAATATCTGTATTAACTCAGTTCGAGGTGGTAGCAGCTAGTATGAGGATGTGCCTTCCAGAAACGTTCTGTGTGGCTGGTTCATTGGTTTGCTCTTTCATTAAAGCAAGCAAGCAGTCCCACCACCACCCCACTGTTATTTTTATATAAAGCTATTCAAAAAGTGAGCTACAAAGCTGAAACATCTGAAAACGCAAGAAATAGGAGGAGGAAAACAAGAAACGCTTTAAAGATCCATAAGCCTGTTTGAGGGGTGAGAAAATTTGGAGAAAAGTTAAGCCAGAGACAGCCCTTACTGTAAGCGGAACCTGAACAGAATTCCTAAAACTAAGATACTTGAGATATTGCCACTGATCACACATCTTACTGGTGCCAACTGTAAGACACCCCTGACCACCTGCAGAAAAGAAGTTGTTCCACCAGCTGTCACTGTCCACGATACAAAAAGGTTTACTGAAAAGTGCTCAATGTTCTCTTTCTATGCCAGGAAGAAAAAATATATCTATCTATTTCATGGTAGCCAAGGTAGCGGATCTACATCTGGTAATTACTTGTTCCAAGATTGTATTTAATTTGACCATACGAAGTAGTACCTTCTCTCTCGCAAGTGCCCACCGTACTAACTGCGCCAACAACTCACACAGAATCTCTCATGCTTCAGGTTCCTGCTGGAAGCGTTGGTTCCGGCAATTGAAGTCACACATAGGCTTCACTTGCCTCTACAGTGAGTATTTAAAAAGGAATTTGCTTATCCCAAAAGTCCAGGTTTGGGCAAATACCCATGTCTCTAACAGACCAATTTTTGGCACCCAGCGAAGAGGGATTCTGTTGCACAGGGATACTGTTTTGTACACTTATCCCGCTGTGATTCAAAATAGCTGTTTTCTCAGGCTCGTCCACTCAGAATGATATCATGTCCCAAATGCTCTCGTTAAATTAATTGCCCGAGTTTTGTTTTATGTAGTTGGATAAGTAAGGCTCATTGCCTGTGAGCTCATGGAAATAACTTCATTTGAACAATTGTTCCATCCATCTCTCTACGGTCTTTGTAGAAGATAATTAAAAACCGCTTCCCACCCCAAGCAGAAACCATTTGTAGCCAGGACACGCAGTTTTGCAACCATTTTTTTTCCTAGGATCCTTCTATTCTTCCCAAGCCAATTTATTAAGTATCAAATAGATTGGGTTTAAAAAGCAGAAATCAAAATAGCTGCACAGCTATGAACATTTTTTTCCTTGCACAGGGTTTTAATTCCACGCAGGTAGAAGCTGCAATGAACCACAGGCACAGAACAGCTGTAGCTGTGTCCAAACATATCCCATATGAGACTTACCCTTTTTAGCAGCAAAATGTCATTTTACCCTAGAAGTGAGAATAGCACAAACCCTGGAACCAAAACACAGGTTTATAAGCAAAAATGGTCTTTGAGGACAAGCCTCAACATTACTGCCTGTGCAACCTGGGATATCTTCCCATTTAGAAACTTGGAAGGACCATGAAAACAGCTTTCCCTCTCTCTAGAAGGGTAGATTGCCCTGTTCCCTCTATTTCTTGCTGAGGTATGTAAAGGGGCACTTGTCACCACTTTTCTAAAATAATAGATGGCTGGAAAGATAGGAGTCCGTCTCTGGAGGAAGGGAAGTGACTCACAGATTAATTAGGAGAAGTCTGGGGACACAAAAATCATGAGGGCCTTTGGGGCCTCAATGCAACAGAAGGAGGAAACAAAGCACAGATTTCATCCTCCACCTTGCGGTCTGTGGTGAAGAACAGTGATGGCCAAGTTCAGGACTGCCAGTGCTGCCATGCCAATAACCCCCTCTCCTCATCTTCTCCACAGCTGTGTTCATGTGATGGACTCCAGAGCCCTGCTCTGGCTATGCGCACCAGAGAGAACACGAGGAGAAGGTGTGTATCTCATGGTTTCTGCACTCCTGCCTCAGCAATGAAGCCGCTGTCTGTCTCTTGTTTAAACTACAGCATCGTAAAAAACGTGTGCAAATTGCAAAACAGAGCAAAGTACAGAAGGGTCTCATTGACACGCACAAGGTCCCTTGAGGTAGCAGAAAAAGCAACTTTCCTAGGTCTCAGACATCTGATGTATCTGTAGAAGTCCCAGAGCCAGGGAGATGATCTACGCTAAAAGCAACACCAATAGCCACATTGCTAAATAGCACCTTAGTTCCAGCTTTGCCTTATTCCAAACCCTGATTTATACCTTGTCATGTACCCTAACATTTATACATGAGCTGTCATGGAATGGGATCAAAGAGAAAGTCCACACCCAAGAAACGCCATGCCAGATTATTTTCCTCCCTTCACCTACAGGAATTATTTTTTCCTTCCTTCACCTACATCTTCATCTGAAGAACCTTCTTTATACGCAGGTGTTATGGAAACACAACAGTTCCTATACATACCAGAAGGATGCGACCATGGCTTGGGCCAGCCAACCAAAGCCGGCTTGCAGTCTCCCCAGCAGCGTGACAGCAGCAAAGATGGGCCAACGCGGGTTTCTAAGGTGTGTTTTCAATCAAAATACATATCACAGTAGGCTGCCCCCTCACTCAGCGCCTGCTGAACCTGTGCTACTGTGTCTTTGCTGCTATTGTTACCAATGCTAATTAAAGCTAGCCCTGGGTTTGCCTATACATGTCGCAGTCATTTGACTGTGTAGGCAAGCCCTGAGGTCCCAAGCCTGTTAAAAGTCTGAATGAAGTCCTCTATCTCAGAAGCAATCTGAAAGCTGGTATGACCATTTTGGGGCATGCAGCAGTTCATTTTCACAGAGAAGAAAACTGCCTAGTAAATGAGCCAATGAATTCTGTACAGCTGCAGATGCTCAGACAATTGTCAATGAAGCTCTGAGCGCAAAAAAAAAAAAAAAAACCAACACAAAACCAAAACACAAACCAAAAACAAGCAGAAGGGCTCCCAAAAATTAGGATACTGTAGTCAGTGAAAGTAAGCTTGCACAGATTTGCAAAGGGAACTTTACATCAAATTTCCATGCATGCAGAGCTTTGCTGTCCGAGGGCACGCTTTGCCTGTACTTGCCACTTGCAATAAATTTCCTGACTTGTTTACATCCACCTTTATAATATCTTGTACCATATTATTTGATGCAGATTGTTACAACTGAGCTCTAAACCACTTGAATTAAGAATTTCCACAGGAAACTTGAGGAGGTTTAGAAGCGTCAAAGAAATATGCAGATGCAGACTTTATTAAAGCTACTTAGCTGGAAAGAATTGCCAGAAAGTATCTTTGTGCTAATGTCAGCCAATTTTTCTAAATTAATTTTGAAACAATTCATCATCCATCCTCCTCACCTCCTTCCAATTTACAGCAGTCATTGTAAACATTGCTAGGACAGCACAAGCAGATGATGGAACACTTTCCTTTTAAGAAAGAAAACGGCGTAACTTCATACCTCTATAAACTTCACCATATTTGGTAAAGATTCGGTGAAGGTTTGCATTCTGTGGCTGCTATAGGAACAGTAGCGGTCATTTCTGTATACCTTGAAGAGCTAAGAAAATTAACCCATCACCCAAAACCACATACAAAGCAAGTAGTTTACAATAGGATAATTTATATTTTTTTAATTTTTTTTTTAATATTATTAAACTACAGAAGCAACCAAGTAGGCATGATGTTTTAGTGCTCCAGTGACTTTCATCACAGTTGCACAGACTTATTTGGCATCTCATCTTGTCTCTAAATATGACCAAAAGAGGGTTTTTGTTTGGTATGAAAGAATATGGTGCAGAAGGCACCAAACAGATAAAAGCCTTGTACCAATCTCGACTTGTCACGATTTCAGTTTTGTAAAAAGCTTAACACATGCACCATAAAGAAATTAAGAGCAGTAAAATGGTGGTAGTGAGGTGGAGATTAGATTTTTTTCCTCACTAAAGAGAAATAGGAAAAATCACCACAGGATTACTTTAGATTAATGAAGGGTGAACTCGATCACCACCACAAAAGCAAATTCTCTTAAAAAGGGCAGGACAAATCACTTCTAGTACAAACATAAAGGATGCTGGGCAAGCTCTTTTTAACAGATGAACTGTGCTTGTAAATGCAGACAAATCTCTCAGCAGCATACGCAAGGCAAACCTCAAGAATTTCAGCCAGTTAAACAAGATCCCCAGCCAGAAACATTAAGTTCTGAAACGCGACCATTTACAAGACACCTTTTCCAGCTGAAGAACAAGGTGCAGTACCACAAGCTGTTGGTGAGTAACAAGTCACACGTCTGTACATGCCATGTTTTAAGAATACAATTTTCTCTCCTCTTCTGGAAACTGAAGGATCACAAGCCAGTGATGGCAGAAAAATTTGCAAAGAAAAATTTCAGAGAGTTAAGAGAATCTCAAAGAGGCCAAAGAAAATGAGGAAGAATTTTAAGACATCGATAATTCTGGAGGCTACTTTTAACATAAAAAGAATACAGAGACTAGAACTCTATTTAGCTGTTTTCATAAAAGCCATAGCAGCAGTGTCTGGGATTTGCTACTTGTTTTGGTAAGCAGATGCGGAGGCCAATACAACGTGTTTAATAACTGGAACTCCAAGTACAGACAATGTGTGTGCACACATGGCTTTTGTTTGTTTGTTTTTAATGTAACCAATTAAGTCATGGCCTGTCAGGTACAAGCAAACTTTACATTTATGACAAAATAAAGTGTTATGAGGAATAAAGTACATGATCAAAATCCAACATAGCAGACTCTGGAGAAGACCATCTACCCAGGTTTTAAACATTGGTTGAGCCAAGCAAAGAACTTTCTCAAGCTGAAACATCTTTTCATTATGAAAGAAATTTGCAACTTTAGGGTCTGCACTGAAAAAAAAAAACAAAAAAAAAAAACTGCCCAAAAGCCTCTGTAACTTGGACTGAGATGTTTTTGAGGATGAAAATTTTCTGTCTCATTCCACCCTTTGTTAGAAGAACTTGATGTGAAAAATTGTGGAACTGATTCAGCTTGTGAGTCAGTAGCTAAAGGCAACTCAAAAATCTTCCAGAAAAGGGCTTCCTCAGGAGCACTATGAGCTATACACCCAGATTTGAACAGGAGAGCAATTAATCTGAGATTTGCAGTAAGAAATCAAGCAGCAGGCACAAGGGGTCCCGCTTACTCTGTGTCGGGTGTCAGAGTCAAATGCACTGGAAGCGGTCAAACTATTTTCTGGTGTTTGAACAGCTTCTTCAAGTTGTATGATTGCTAATGGGCACCGAGATAACTCATTAGATTCTTCATTAATTTCTATTTGTTTCAGAGATGGCAATTACATCAGAACCATGACTGGAAATCAACCAGTGCCAGTTTCCCAGCCTTTCTGACCATGATGACACACAGCTGTAGTTATTCTGACTCTCTGGAATCAAGAGACTGAGAAAAACCTAGCCTTTCCCATGTCTTACTCTCCACAAAAAGTATTTAGATCTACATTTAAAAATATTAGATCTACAGCAGTTAGAGACAAACTCACAGGCTAATGAGTAATAATTAAAAAAAAAAAAACAAGCTGGCATTTTATTACATTGAGATTTCTTACTGATCGACAGCAATCATTAACTGAAGTATAATAGGCTGGTAAAGCTGGACAGCTTGCATAGGTATTTTTAAACAGAGGAACTGAGAAAGGTGGCATAGATAACAATTTTAAACACAGAAATAATTGTTCACCTTAAAATAAGGACAGTACAAAAATAATTAACACATTTACATTCATTTATCCAAGGCCACCTCTTCATGAACAGAAGGGAGCAAAGATGCTAGTATATAGGAATAATGCAGCTTAAATTCTCCACATCTATTCCAAACAGGAACTAGAACGTTTATTTAGCTTCTACTCCCTTAAAAAGTTGTTCCAGCCTCAGATCAGGGAGAAGAACTGAACCCATCAAACTTTAAGCTATCAAATCCAACACTCTACCATGCTACTATGGAAAAAACCACACATTTATAAAAATAAAGCTAACAAACTAACTGTACAGCCTGTGGTCCTGATTCTGACATTTATAACAAACAGGACATAGACAAAATTATGGTCTGTGAAGTGAAACTGGCCACAGGCAAGAGTTAGGCCATATGTTCAATTTACAAACCTGGGATCTAAGCTTCTCTTTATAACAAGATTAGCTAGGCAAATCTGAGATAATTGGAGTTTACTATTTTTATCTGTTGCAATGACCACATGAAAAAGTAAATAAAGACAATGACATTTTGTGACAGAAAAATTAAATACAAGAACCAATTTTAAAAAAAAAGACAACAAAAAACCAAACAGCAACTTAGAACCCCAGAATACCTAGTAAGACCAGCCTACTAATTAGGCAACAACTTATACAGCTAGACTGGAAAGACTTAGTCATCACCCATTAGAAACAGAATATGCAAAGGCTTAAAAAATTATTTTTATAATACACAATATATTGCAGCGGATATCCATAAACTTCAGCTGTTCAGCAGCATGACAGAGGACATCAGATTATAAATCTAACAATTTAAGATACAGACGTGTTTTTGAAGTGGTATTTCTGAACCTTTGTAAATAGATGAACAAGCTTCCATTTTTGTGAGCAGCTCTGATGATGAGGTGTTAGTCCACTGAAGTTTCATTTACATTTCCTCAAGGCTTCTCTTGATAGCTTCTTCCAATTCTGTGTCTTCCTCTGTATAAACACAAAAAGACTGATTATAATCTCAAACTATGGTTGATAACTAGTCATAAACACAACCACATTAATATTACTACATAAAGCAACAAATTACTTCTGTGGGCAATGACAGTAGACTGCAAAAAGGCAGAGAAACAGAATGATTTCCCTCCTTTTCTCTTATGCTATCTTTTCAACACTTCAAAATACAGGAACAACCTCTACAACCTTCCACTGTATTAACTAGGGACAGACCAATGATTAGTTTCAGAGTATAACACAACAACATATTTACTGGTCAAAATAATACTAGGATTAGAACTCATATGTATGCACCAAGAAAAATAAAGTATGAAAATGAAAAAAGACAGACACAAAACAAGCAGAGGTTTCAGTATTTTCATTCCAGTTCCTTATTAATAGATATTCCCATGTCTACATTCTAACCTGGCAACACTGTTGTGACTCTTACTAAGAAGGCCAAATAGAGGGGGGAAAAAAATAATCATATTAACAGTAAGAATAGTCTAGATCAGGGCTGTAACATTTTTGATGGTAGAGGCAAAAGCTGCATTGCAGTCATCTGACTTGTTAACAACCTCTCTTAAACACCTTTCATAATACTCAAAAAAAGAAACTCTGTTTCTGCATTATATTTAGGTTGCTTTGGGCACTAATTGTTCGGTGTTAGTGAATTAAATATCTTAAGTTAGACAAGGTTTATATGTACAGTAAACATTAATATCAATGGTATAGTTGGAAAAATTAAAGCAGCTTTCAGACACACAGTCACTGTTGAATTATTCATCTTCTGATTTAGGAGGACACAAGCACATCCTATAACAAAAGCTCTTAACTCTTACAACAAAGGAAACAGAATAATTACATATATTAACGTAACAGATTTTAAAACTTTAATTATTGTCGGGCTGTTTTATGCAAGGCCTAGATTTGGAACAGAAATAGTATCAATGAATGCTCTCTCATGTCAGCAGAGTCATACTCATTCACCTGGACCTTCTTGCAACATCCGATACTACTGATAAGACACGTTTCTGAAAGGAAAGCATTCCATGGTCTCAGAAACAAAAAAGAATTTTTGCAATCGAAATAAAGCCAAAAGCCATTTGCATATAACTGCTTGCATTAAAATATGTTGTCAATTAGCCACTAAGCGTGTGCAAGAATCAAGAATAAGGTCCAAACTGTGACTCAGTTGCTAGTGGCATGCAGTGACCTGGACTGTCCTCTACTCCCTGGAGCTGCTGAAGCAGCTTTTTCTGCCTCTTACACTTGCTTTTCGCTTTCTCCTCTTCCAGCAGTTGCTAGTGCTTTTTCCTTTTTACCCCTTTCTGGGGCTGATTTTGCCTTCTCACTCCCTTTTACCCTGTGACAAAACTGCAATTAATCACGCAGGCAGCCAGTGAAGGCAGCTGAAGCCAGGCTGCTTCATAAGGTCAGATGTCTTCAGCAGCACCAGAACTGACACCTCCTGTATGTACTAAATGCCACTGCTATCCCTGGTGGCAATACCCAGTGCTAGGGGGACCTGAGCGTGGCAAACTTTCAGTACTGTAGATGAAGATGTGGGACATTTAGTAAAAGTTGGTAAATATGTAACTGAATAAATTCTGGGAATGTAAGATTCAGTTTGATCGCTGACCTTGTACAAATTATTATTTGTTTTAGCTCGTTTTATTTCCATCAGGTAGGAGGGCAGATTCAAGCCTTTAAACAATAAATTCTTTTCAAAGTTCACTGTAGTCTGTCACCAAAAATTAATGACTGCATTGTATGAACACCACCACTAAGCACAACAGCAAAAGGATGAAAACAATTTCAAATAAGGCAAGATATGATGTGAGCAGACAGCTGTAGTGCTGATTAAAACTTGTGCATGAATCTACAGCTTTTTTAGGAGGCCTAAAAGCCTTGTTGAGATAGAGTACCTTATTTTGAACTACTTATTCAGAAGTTCAACTATTTAGTTGTTCTGCTCTGAGTCAACACAGTCACATTAAACTGGTACAAAGTGAGCTCAGTCAACTCTTTAATTGCACAATACCCTGTGGTGCACGAATAAAGCAGATTTTGAGTCTGCTGGCATACTTTTCAGGTTAGGAAATTAGTTTTTATTTATAACTCATCACAGCGTTCTTAACTACTCAAGATTGCCCAGCATATTTTAGAGAGTATTCCTAAAAGGTGACTTCCCATAAAACTGATTATAAGTTTAATTTCTATATTTTCCATAATTAATAGCACTCTTGAACACAGAATAGTAAAAATTAACAGACCTTCCTGCTTCTTTGTTTCTTCTAAGCTCCTCTTCACTGTTAGTTTGATATCTTCATCCTCTTCACTATCTGAACCTTAAGTGTACAAATGAAACATAAATTACACATTGCTTCTCATAAATTTAACAGTCCCCTCTTGCACTTCTCTTACTGTAACATCATCGTAGGTTGAATTTGAAGAAATACACTTGTTATGATGTGAAAATCAAGATAAAAATGCATTATAGTGGTAGTTTAAGACAGTAACTCAAGAGACAGTTATTTTTCAGCTGCCTTCTTCCCTTTCTCCCCAAAATCTAGAGGCAGACTGCTTCAATTTTATATTAAAGCAGTAATAAGAAATAACAGGTGCAGAAGCTACTGTTAGTGTCTACTGCATTTGCTTTTTTGTAATATTCATTTATTTTTTTTAAAAAGAGAGTACTCGCTTTCTACAAAATGTAGCAAGGATTTAATTATGGGAAAAAGTGCTATAGCGTGTGTCTGCCTACACATGGTCTTAGCTGTATTTTGTTGCCCAAATACACCATTTGAACAGTGGAGTGCTGTTAACTCAACTGAGCCGTGTAATTCAGCAAATGTTGTTCAAGTCTCACAGAAGGAAAACGAGTCGATACACTTAGTTTAATCTGCTAACTCGTCACGACAATAGCCAAGCCCAGCCAAAACTCCACTACCTTTGCCTTTCTAAATAACACTCTTCACAAGGCTGGTTTCCAGCTCCAGCATGACAGCTCTATTTTGAACTGTCTAGCAGGGATCAGTGTGCCTAAGGTGGTTTGGTTTTTGTTTTTCATTTGTTTTAAACAGAGTCTCAGTAAACTACAGGTTAAAAAATAAACAAGTCGATGAGTCACATTATGTATTCATTCTCCTGCTACAGGCTATTGCTATTTTGGGAGATGGTCTCTGTAATGAGGTCTTATAGCATTCGCAATCAACTAGGTCTCCTACGGTCATATCAACAGAAGCACTTCCCTTAAAGTCATCATGTTTATTAGTACGCCAGAGTACTTCTGATCATTCCAATATGGACATCTAATTTACTGACTGTGCAACTTCTGGCATTTTAAATGACCCAACTTAGGTATTCAGAGGGACACGTACACTTTCTAAAATTTGTTTTCAAACCTCTGACACATATACCTTATTCGAACAGTAATGTTGCTGACTTTCCCAATTCCAGGAATACAAACTCCAACAGCTGGTATCAGAGATCAAGAGCCCACAAAGATACCAGAAATAGCCGGATATACAGTGCAATTAAAACAGTCTTTTCTCCAGTCACTTGGCAGACTGACTGTGAATCCTTTTTGGAGCTGCCTACTATCTTTGGGCAGGAGAGATACTATTTTTCACATCATCTTCCAAAGCAAACAAAGCAAAAGACAGAAAAATCCACACGACCACAAAAAAAGTCATTACAATAACTTATGGAAGGGAGGAAAAAGTGCAAAGAAAAGGCTTCGAACAAGTGGCTTCTCCCTTATTAACCTTTTTTTCCATCTTCCAGCCTGGAAGACTGCTCTAAAAAGTTTTGTACTGTTAGAGGTGTAACAGTTGAAGCAATCACTCCCTAACTCACTTCTTGGCATAAGCATAATGGAAGAACCAAGTTCCTGTGAGCAGTAAAGCATAGCACAAGAGGGTCTCTGATTTGCTACCATTTTAAAATAAAAAAATGCATTAGGAGCACTTTTCTGGAGGTTTCTGAGGTTTTTTTTAGACCACTTGACAGAAGATGCTGGCAAACGGGCAAGGCAATATTCTTCTGATTGTCATCTTGCACAGATGGTTAAACAGCACAGAACAGGAATAGTCAGAAATCCAGGAGTTTCTTTGAGATATGATCTAAAAGAAGTCAACTTTCCTGGAACTGGTTAGAGAGTCACTTTGCATTCACCCCAGAAGAAGCCATGATGGCAACCCACTGACACACTGTTGGAGGTCAGTGCTTTCCTGCTTACTCCTGGCTTCCCTGATCCTGACAACAGGCTAACTTGACACTCATTTTTCAGAATACAGCAGGTAAGTTGACTTTACTGTCAATTAAGACAGTTATGAATGCTAAAACAGGATTTGCAGATAGAATTATTTTAGTTCATTAACAAAGTTTAAGATTCATCTTATGCATTAATGCAGGCCTCATCTTGCCAAAATGTTTTGCTAGTCACACCACCTTAATTACACCACTGTAATAACATGGGGCAAGGATTCATACTGGAACAGAAGTATATGCAAACTGGCATGCAAAACATTTAAACATTTTTAAATGCATGCCCCATGATTTATCATTGCACATGATATGCAATAACTAAATACTACCTGGTAGTTACAACATCACAGAGAACAGGTTTGCTTAAAGCATAGTTGAAGACAACACTATTCCACTGCCAGAAACTATGAAACTTGACAACAATTAGTACTGATGATCTTCTGTTAGTTTGAGGGGGAAAAAAGAATCAGCTTGCAGTCAAATGTGGTTACGAGGCACGTTAAAAGTCTCATGAGCTACACTCTGCCTTCACTGGTCATTATTTGCAAGACTTCTCTCCCTTCTAACTGTATTAATGCACATTCAACTTCCCATGAAGGCAGTTGCTGGATTCTCTGAAATCTTTGAGTTGGCGGAAGTTAACCTATAAAGAGGCTATCAAAAAGGCAAGTCTTAGATAAGAGCTTTTCATGCAAAGGCTTGTCAGCATCTCAAACTGTACCGAAACTTTCCTTACCCAAACCCAAAAACTTGTTTGTCCTCGGTGTTCCTCCCTACCCCCACCCTCCCCAAATCTACACAGAGCAAAGACTAGAGGCACAAAAGTAGTAAAGATGAGAATTTTAAGAAGTTCTGATATGATTCTTTGGGAATCAGGAATAAGATAGTAACAGTAAGAAGAAAGCTGTCTGCAGGAAAAATCCTAGGCAGAAATGTTTCAATAAATAAAGGGGGGGGGGAGGGAGGGGCGGCAGGGGCAGAAATTCAGCTTCCATAAGAGGCTAGACAGCAAGAACTATCAGTGTGAAACTCATCGCTTGTCAACCAAAGAGAAAGAAAGGCCAACTGAACAGATGCATTTTTCAAGTCAGAAGACACGAGGCTGGTTTTCCACATGGGACAAGTCATCGTGCTTGACCTAATGTTGCTCATAGTGGGCCTGTACCCTGTGACTGAACTCTGGTCTCAAGATCGGATTCCAGTTAAGAATATACTCCACGCAAACATCACAGAAAGGCTGAGGTTGGAACAGACTCTGGAGGTCATCTTGTCCAGCCCCGTTCCCGCTGTCTGCCCCGTACTATATGTTCAGAAAGTTTTTGAATATTACAAAAGGATACTGTACTGGGGAGCTCAGAACTTGACAGTTATGGCCTTACCAGTGCTCAGTAGAGGGAAAAGACCACCTCCCTCAACCTGCTGCCAACAGTCCTCCTAATGCAGCCCAGGATACCGTTGGCCTTCTTAGCCATGAGAGCACACTGCTTGCTCATGGTAAACTTGGTGTCCGCCAGGACCCCTGGGTCCTTTTCTGCAAAGTTGTTTTCCAGCTGGTTGACTCCCAGTCGGCATATATTGGTGTCTGAGGTTGTTCCTCCCCAGACGCAGGACTTTGCACTTCTTGTTGAACTTCATGAGGTTCCTGTCAGCCCATTTCTCCCCTGTTGGGGTTTCTCTGGATGGCAGCACAACCCCCTGGTGTATCACCTGCCACTCCCAGTTTTGTGTGTCATCAGCAAACCTGCTGAGGGTACGTTCTCCTCCACCATCTAGATCATCAACAAAGACATTAAACAGGACTGGTCCCAGTACTGACTGCTGGGGTACACCGCTGGTTACTGGCCTCCAACTGAACATCATGCCACTGATCACTGTGTTCCAGGTCTGGCCATTCAGTCAGTTTTCAGTCCACCTCACTGTTGGCTCATCCAGCCCACACTTCATCAGCATATACTCCTGGTACTGCTGGCATCTTCTGGTGATGAACAGTAAATGAGAATGTTTAATTTGGAGGAATGAGACATGTCCTGTGTCTCTTGTTAAAATCCTTAGGACATTCTGTAGCTCCCAACTCCTCTGGGGTCAGAGGAAAAGCAACTGACCAGTTTCTCAGCCAAGAGATCCTAACATATGGCCTCTTCTGTACTCTTCTGTAGTACATTGTGTTAAATAAACAACAGCTAAGAAACCGTGACCATACCTATTCTCTCAAAGAAATCCCACTGCTCACTATTGTCCTCACATATTGCCAAATTCCTGCTGGAAGAAGAAAAAAGAAAAACAGGAAAGCAAACTTTGGATGAATATAGAGATCAAGGATCAGACAGATTATAGATGGGAGCAAATACAGTGATTTTTTTGACACTTCATGAGTCTGTCTTAGAAACGTATTCTGGGAGGAGAGTGGTTACCTTTCACAGAATGCAAGCGCCACCCACTGTCCTGACATCAAAGCTCACAGCTTGAATTTGGATTAGCTGCCCACGAGGCTCAGCATAATTCCCCCCCTGTATCTGACCCTCTTCTCTTGCAACCTCCCTAGTTACCACCATCCCCTTAATAATTTCCATCAGGTTTACTGGTTCCTCTGTCTCACCAGAGACTGAATTTCCCTTCCCTCAGGACTGAATTGTCCTCCTCCCTTGCCACACAACTTCTTAATGCACCTCCTGACTACTGCACATGTTGCGCAGTCTCACACACTACCTCCACTTCTCTCTCCTACAATGCTCCTTCTCTCAGTCTTTTCAGTAAATCCCAACCTCATCTGCCTGTTTCCCACCCTAATGTACGGTGACAATAATATCACATTTAACTCACTGTATCTCCCCCCACTGAGCATTTTCTTTTTACAGTTGATGTCTGAGGTTTTAGTGCTACGTTGCCTTAAGGATACCATTAAAGTTACCTTATTCAGGATCCCAGTAACTACTTGTGATGGTGCAACCTCACCCCCATGCCTTTAGGCCACCTGGTGCTTGGCCCAATTTCCCCCCCCTACCTTGGGCCACATAACAATACAATGGACCAGAATGTTATGGCAATCCATTAACACCTGGGACATATAATAATCCAACATAAAAGAAAGAAAGAAGTGAAGGGTAACAGATCAGAACATTATGTTCTGGTCCATTAGCACACCTGGCTCCTGTGTCCCCTACCACTTGGAAAAAAGAACTACAATCAATCACTCCAGACAATATATGGATTGTGGCCCAAAGAGCCGCACATTAGCTTTACAAGTGTAGGTGTTCTTATCTATTACTGGATCCAAATACTTTCTGACCATCTGTCTGTGCATGCCTAAGGAGTCAAAAGGGGCACCTGTAGACTCAGAGTCACCCACTGTGAAGGGAACTTTGGTCCTAGCAGTCAAAGACTCATGTGTGTGTGCGCGACCCCTTGAGTGATGTGTGTTGGTATGTTTGTGTTCATACACATATGTATTGATTTAGGATGCCCTATAGTAAGTTAGCATGAATCTTGGCCATTTTCAAATCTGTAATCAAGTCACTCTTCAATTATTTTGTTAAATCACCTCACAAATCCTCAAATCAATTATTAAGTGCTGCTAAAATTCAACATCTTGATCTGCCTCAAATCATTAATAAATTTTGAACTGCTGCTAAATCATAACTTTGTCAAATATTTCCATCCATGACACTACTTAGCCAAAAACTTAAGATCAGTACCCCATGCTTACCTTCGCTAGCAATCGCATTCAGTATGTGTGATCATGCTGCCTTTAAAATACTGTTCCTTGGCTTCTGGAATCCCTTCCTTTATTTCTTCTTCAATATGTCTCTGGAGGATCCTCACCACATACGCCTCCCCAGTACTCACTGCTCTAATCTCCATTTCTTCATTAAGGTAACATCATCTGTAAATATAAGTACAGCTACTCCCTGCTGAGGGCTCCCAAATACACAAGACCTCTCTTCCTCTGTGCAAACTAAAGCTTCACCCTATCTATCTTTCCCTACAGATGCTCATTCATCAGTTCATTCAAGTGTAAAGCTCTCAATCCTCCACTCTTCTCCAATTGCATTTTTTGGAAACCGTGGCCAATACCATGATTGTCACTCAGACTTTCATTTAACCTTCATCTTAGACACCTCTCTCAAATTCACAACTAGATTAAATTAAACCTTGAGGATTTTTTGGTATGATCTGATCATGAGGTCTTCCCAGTTCATCCACTTGGCTACAATTCTTGTTCAGACTCATTATCATAGGTTTTATAACACTGCTTTCTCCCTAGGGCATATACATATATTCAACCATGCACACAAGAGAGGCCACTGACATACCAAAGCCGCTAATAACTTCCTGTTCTAGCTAAACACAAGGTTACAACTCAAGGGTGACTTTATCACTCCCTACTACAATAGGCTGTGGCCACTGTAATAACAGTGTAAGTAAAGGAATAGATTCTTACTAGAGTAACTATCATTCATTCATGGTGCATCACACTGCAGATGCTCATGCCCTTCACGTTCTCTCTCTTTGGACAGTGAGGGCTGGAGGCCATGATCTATCTTTAGTCATTCGCAGTCTGTGTTAACTGAAGGTTCAGAAAAAGTAGAGACTGGGGTCAGATTCACCCAAGAGTACTCAGGGAGCTGGTGGGAGAGCTCACCAAGCCTCTCTCCATCATTTAGCAACAATCCTGGTCAACAGGGCAGGTGCCAGATGACTGGAGGGTGGCTAATGTGACGCCCATTTAGAAGAAGGGTCAGAAGGAGGATCCGGGGAACTACAGGCCTGTCAGCCTGACCTCGGTACCAGGAAAGATCATGGAGAGGATCATCTTGAGTGAGGTCTCACGGCAAGTGCAGGGCAGCCAAGGGATCAGGGCCAGCCAGCACGGGTTTAGGAAGGGGAGGTCCTGCTTAACCAACCTGATCTCTTTCTGTGACCATGTGACGCGCCTTCTGGATACGGGGAAGGCTGTGGACGTTGTCTATCTGGACTTTGGTAAGGCCTTTGACACCGTTCCCCACAGCATTCTCCTGGAGAAGCTGGCGAATCATGGCACAGACAAGTGTGCTCTTCGCTGGGTTAAAAACTGGCTGGATGGCCGTGCCCAGAGAGCTGTGATTAATGGGGTGAAATCCTCTTGGCGGCCGGTCACCAGTGGTGTCCCTCATGGCTCAGTTTTGGGGCCAGTTTTGTTTAATATCTTTATCAATGATCTGGATGAGGGGATTGAGTGCACCCTCAGTAAGTTTGCAGACGACACCAAACTAGGTGGGAGTGTTGATCTGCTTGAGGGTAGGAAGGCTCTACAGAGGGACCTGGACAGGCTGGATCGATGGGCCAAGGCCAACTGTATGAGGTTTAACAAGGCCAAGTGCCGGGTCCTGCATTTCGGTCACAACCCCAAGCAACGCTACAGGCTTGGGGAAGAGTGGCTGGAAAGCTGCCCAGCAGAAAAGGACCTGGGGGTGCTGGCGGACGGCCAGCTTAACATGAGCCAGCAGTGTGCCCAGGTGGCCAAGGCGGCCAACAGCATTCTGGCTTGTATCAGGACTAGTGTGGCCAGCAGGAGCAGGGAAGCGATGGTGCCTCTGTACTCGGCACTGGTGAGGCCTCACCTCGAGTGCTGTGTTCAATTCTGGGCCCCTCTGTACAAGAGGGACATTGAAGTGCTGGAGCATGTCCAGAGGAGAGCTACCAGGCTGGTGAGGGGTCTGGAGACCAGGTCATATGAGGAGAGGCTGAGGGAGCTGGGCATGTTTAGCTTGGAGAAGAGGAGGCTGAGGGGAGACCTCATTGCCCTCTACAACTACCTGAAAGGAGGTTGGAGAGAGGTGGGTGTTGGCCTCTTCTCCCAGGTGAATAAGGACAGGACCAGAGGAAATGGTCTGAAGTTGCGGCAGGGGAGGTTTAGATTAGATATTAGGAAGAATTCCTTTACTGAAAGAGTGGTCAGGCACTGGAACAGCCTGCCCAGGGAGGTGGTTGAGTCACCATCCCTAGAGGTGTTTAAGAAATGTCTAGATGTGGCACCTCAGGGCATGCTCTAGTGGCAGAGATTGTAGGTTGTTTGGTTGGACTTGATGATCTCAAAGGTCCTTTCCAACCATGAAGATTCTATGATTCAGATGTAGTATTTGTATTGGACTTCCACAAAAAATTGACTACTGAGAAGGCAAGCAATTATTGGGATAGTGGGAGCTAGGAAGCTTAATAGCATTCATCAAAATGAACTGAAATCCTGCTCTTCCAAACATTAACTCTCATAGAAGCTGCATTCGGTAGTATTTAAACACTTCAGGCAATAGTAGCAGATTAAAGATACTCCAGCACAGTGGAAATGAAGTTTATGGGTCAGTGAAAGAGGTGCAGTGGCTATCTGGCAGACAACATCATACATCACCGTTGATTTTGACAGTCTCCTGAGACAGTCTGGTCCTCTTATTAAAAAAAGTCTGGTTTACTTAAGGGCTCAGTCAAAGGATCTCATTTGAATACGACTGTGAGAAATATAGTTAAGCTAAAGCCATCAACTTAGGCAATAATCACTCTTGTCAACCAAGAAGTTCTGGCATTCCTTTCAGTGTCAGGATGGGTATGACGACCCCTAACCTACCATCAGCTTTGCACTCAACATTGTCCAGCACTCAATTAAAAGTATAAACTGTAGCAGTACTGTCACAACTAGATATGAAGAGTTAAGACATAGACAAGGGAATAATGGTGTTTTTCTGCATGCTACAAACCTTTTTTTGCAAAGGAATTACAAAGGGAGACACCGAAAACTCAACTCTTCCACCCTTCTCAAACCCCTTGATTAACATGCATGAATCTCCTATCATGTGCTGTGCCTTCGGCATAAAAGAAAAAGAACCTTCTGTATTTATGAACTCAGGTTTAGCCGCAGAAGAGAGCAAGTAAGAATAAGTGTTTTACCTACCCTCAAAGGAAATTCATGCATCCATTACAGCCAATGGTTTAAGGTAGCATGTAGTGATATCCTATTGCAACATATGCAGGAACTTTTCTTTTTATTTATTTTAAAATGAATGCACATACCACAGTTCCCACAGCAGTTCCCCTTACATAGTAAAATGGTTCACAAGGTGCACCTGTGATGGATTGCCACAATCCAAATGCAGTTCAGCTGCTCACAAGCTAATGATAGCTCTGTGAAGGTGATTCAGGGAAACAACTTTTTAGTTTTGAAGCTCATCCAATACCAAGAACTGTCTTACATTTTTCAACATAATTCTCTGTGGTAACCATTTCTCACTCATTTCTCCCTCCAGAATAATAGCCATAGGCTTGAGAAAGTCACAAAGCAAGCAATTCTTGTTTATATTTCCTTATATTCAGCTGCATTTCTGTAACAGGACAACACGTTATGCCAGCCTATGATATATCGCATGACTTTCCATCTCAGCCCTCCAATACTGGTCTTGCCACACTAAGACTTGCAAATGCTTGCTGATGCTGCTGAGCCACACACTGAAGTGTGTGTTCTGCGGTGGCTTTATCTTTTTAAAAAAACTGTATAGACTCTTGGTAACGACATCATTGCACTACGCAATGAACACAGGCCTATTATCAAAACCGAATTTTCTAATGTCCTGTTTTAATAAAGGAATAGGAGACAAAGGCAGCTCTCACTATCTGGGTCCTCCTCCACTGACACTGACTGAAGAAAGGGACCAAGGACGGCTCAAGACAATTCTGTTCCTTACAAGTTTGCCAGGGCATGCCAACAGCCAAAGGACTCATGCACATTTCCATCACTTTCCTGCTCAAAGTTTGTTATAAAAACAAATAAAAAAACCCAACCACATGCATAACTTAAGTGGTATACACAACCAGCAGCCAGCCAGCAAGTTAAGGTTTGGGGTCTCTCAATAATGTCCATCACCATAATAGTAAATTAAATATTAATGTAGTAAAGGACCTTGAAATAAGGGTTAGATTAGGAAACTTCTAAAAGCAAGGCCAATATTAAAAAAAATAATAATACTAAAGTATAATCTATAAACAGAAAATGGTTATATCAAAGTCATCATCTTTGAGCCAGTGTACCCTGGTGAATAAAACTATTCTAACAAAACTACACGGGCAGGGAGCTAGACTACCCTTATGTAGCAAAACAGTCATTTCCCTCTCCTCATCGTCTCATATCATTTCATTCCCCTCTCCTCACTGTCTTGTATCTTTAAGTCGCGAAACAAACTGTACAAGAAAGGAAGCCCCTATAGCTAAACTGACTTACAGCTAAATTGACTTAAATTAACTGCTTGCAAGTTACAGCTCTCTTCCAGCTATTCCTCCCAAAAATATACAAAGCTCTCGAAGCAAAAACAACCTCCCACGTTAATATAGTTACACTAGAAGAGATCTATCAATCTAGGAATTTCAATACGCTCTACAAAGAAAACATTCATAGTGGGAATGCAATGATTCATTGTGTAGCTTTATGGATAACCATGGAGAAAAGTCATCTTCCCCCTTGAGCAAAATGAACTGCACTAGTGAAAGTGATAGTTCTGTGATTAACTATGCCAAGACACTTTACTAGTATGGCTGCTTCTGGCTAGGAATCACATCTCCATTACCCAGCTGAAACATCTAGACCAGCAAATGCCTGGGATGGCCAGAAAACTCTGTAAGCACCTTTTCTGTATCAGAAGCACATAAACCAATTCCAGCTCATGACAGATAATTTTTTTCAGGAAACCATGAAATTATCCTGTCTTTATTTTTCCCTTTAATCGATTGATGCCAATTCACCATTCAGTGCTAGCGCTCCACTTTAATCTTCCGCAGAACAGCAGCACCATGTGACAGCTCTCATCCACTTGGCACCAAGACTAGCAGTGTAATTTCCTGAAAACAGTTTAGGGCTAATCCAGAAACAAGCCTCCCAAACCACAACAAGAAGCCACGAAAAGCAGTGATGTGTCTACAGAGAATTGTCAGGTCTTTTAGGAAAATTTTAATTCAAGATATTTTAAAATACTAAGTATTAAACCTCATGTCAGCTCTATTATCCTTTGCATGAAAATGAGCTGGCTCAAACCTCTTTGATTATCCTCTATAAAAACAGTGTGACCATTTTAGCATGCCATTAATTAGAATATGGCATTCTAGAGAATTTAAAAGCTTTCACTGATATTTTTCCTCCGAATGGCTGCCAATGAAGATACTTATCAACTGACTGGAAGCAGTGAGAAGGACAATCAGAGTTAAAATAGGCAGAGATATTCTGGGAAATAACAATGCTTTAGCAGGGTCGTGTTTGTTTCAGACCCAGAATAAATAAAGCAAAGCAGATTTGAATACAAACTGACAAATACGCACACAAGAGTGCTCTAAACAGCTTTTCTTCAAAAAGAAAGGAGACAACAACTGAAACAACAGTTTGTCTCCTGCTATAATAAAGAATACAGGGAGGACAGAGTTTGTTATGTTGAATAAAAAACCACTTAAGTCTGGTTTCAAAGCTTGCCCCAAGCAAACCGATATTCTGATCTATATTTCATCAAAATACTAGTACAGTAGAAGAAGCATCAAGCAACAGCTTGTGTTACCAGCACAAGTGTTCAATTCTTTTATTAGAAAGAATTATTGGTTTACTGGAAAGATTATGTTCCATGTTTACTTTCTACCTTTTGTGGTATCTGAAATGCTGTTTAGCAAGGCACACATCATGTCTCCTTCAATGTGGTGAGGATTTAGGATGCGAGCTGACCGCTGGGTCATCTTAAATTGATTTTCCAGTTCCAGGAAGCTTTTGTCTCCAGAAAGTACAGTGAAAGGAATCTGCTTGGGCAGGTGCTCATCCAGACGACCAGCCTGTACGGAAACAGGTGACAAGCGTTGAACTGAGATCACATTTTTACCTCATGGTGTTTGGGTAGCTTTATGGAAGACAGGTCTTCATAGGCAAGATGCCTGCAGCAACAGCAACTTACCTCCGCTTCCATGGCTGATGTACATTATACCACTGAGAAAGGTACTATTTCAACAGTTTTGACACTGCATTTATTCTACACATAAAATAATAGATATAGAAAATGGCTACCAGAAAAGTACAGATGGAGTATGGAATGAATTCCTGAAAAACAGCATTTCAGAAGCATCTCCACATAAGAGTAGTCATCTGGGCAGAACATTTTAAGAATCATAAAAAAAGTGTGATGCAACATACAAACCCTGATGCAAAGCACACTTATATCATAGAATTAAATCCTCAAGTAGTTTTATCTAACTGATAAAGCACTATACAAAGAACATGAGTCTCCATGGCATCCCAGATTCCTGTACTTCACCTGCACCTCTCCCAACTCAGCCAAAGCCCTAGGTCTATCGAAGAGAGGCACTGCTCTTTGTCAGCCCAACAGGGTCTCTGAAACTGGCACCCACCCATCTCCACCTTAAAGATGGCTCTAGATTTGGGCTCCTTGAAGAGAGGCAGGAGTTACATTTCTTTCTGAAACAGAAACTGTAAGAATTGTGGTTTTTTATTCTTCATTCCCTAACCATCCCCGTTACCCTCCACAATGGACTGATGTCCTATTTGGGTGAACTTTTTTTATTCCTGCAGAAAGAAAAAGAACAACAACAAAAAAACCATGTAAAGCACTTCTCAACAGTCTGTTCTCCGCTGAATTCAGTGACAGGTTTATCATTCTTTTTAGTGGACACAGAAGTCACGCAGAGAGAATCTATGCATCATCTGCAATTAGTATTTCACATCAATAGCAGGTATCATCTGCGACTCTTCTCTGGGTACACAAACACAACAATAAAGCAAGCTGCACTAACTTACGTGAACACAGAGAGCAAAGTCTGCTGCTTCTCTTCTGGTACCGCAACGTGGATGAAGAAAGAAACATCCAATCCTCTTCAGATAATTGTAGATTTTGCATTGCACTGGAGGTTTCCAGTTGCTGTATCCTCCTAAAGAGGGAAGAAGAAAAATTAAAAAAAAAAAAGGAAAAAAACCCAAAACACTAGAAATGCCACCATGAATTAAGAATTCAAGAAGGCAAAAGCAAAGATAAATCTGGCTTTAAAGGCAGAATTTACTTTGACCAATGTGAAAGATGAGGAAACACATAACCAAAATCCTAAAAGAACCCTTGTTCTTGGGTTAGAAAGCAAAAAAGGAAAAAGCAGCTAGCCTGATCCTACACAAAACCACTCATTCAATTTTTTATGAATTTTACTTCTAATCCTGAAAAACTTATCTTCTAGACATCATGTGCATTTAGACACCAGCATGTATTTTTTCCAGCTTTAAGCACAGCTATAGTTAATGTGCAGAAGCAGAGGAACTCTGGGAATGCGGTACAAGTAACAGAAATGCTTCTCGTAGGCAATCGTGTACTAATGTAACGCCCAAGATTATTTCTAACAGACTCTGTAACTGTCTGACACATTACATGTCAGGAGTCTTTTAAAATAAGATCCAAGAACTGGAGCAACAGCTAAAACAAATGCTAGAGTCTTGACTAACACTTGGATGCAGTCAAGGATAAGCAAAATGAGTCTACAACTGGAGAAAAAAAAAAAAATAAGTGCAGGAATTTTCTCAACAGTATCCTAAAACATGTAGTTACTGGCTGAGAAAATAGTTGGATAATAGAGATGAGCTGAGTAACAGGCCTGCTACAAATCAAGAGAATACCAGGCTGAAAGAGGTTGCAAGGGAAAGGAGCAGTAAGTCTCTCAAGAAGAGGGGGGAAAAAAAAACACCAGAGGAGTTGCAGTTACTATGACAACATAAAAAGGCAAACAAATGGAAGGACCATTTGAAGGGGGTGAATAAGAGTTTCATGACCTTCCTAATTGCTAAGAAATAATGGGTCTGCAATGGGGAGGGAAAAATGTTGCTTTACGTGCCAGATGATAGAGCAGCTGGATGTAAGAATGGATTTTGAATGGAAAGTGAAAGCACTCATTGATGACACTTCATGTGAGGACATGTGAAACTAGAGCTCAAGTAAACAGGTTGCAGAGGATTGCGTATTCCAACCTGCCCACCCCTAGCCTGAGAAAGAAGTAGAAGCAATCTTCCGTAGATTCCTCCTCCCTCCAACCCCCCCCCTCCTTTTCAGCCTAATGGCTATAAGAGGGTGTCAAAAATGATCTCAAAGCTCAAAGATTTAGTAGCAGACTACACAGAAACAATTTAGGAGTATGTGTCCATGAGAAAAGTGGTATTTGCAAGTCATTCTCATCTGTTGTGACAGCCTTGGTCCCTGCTATTTGGGAAAGACTTGTAATTACCAACCCTGGCTTTTGGCTACATAAACATACAACATAAACATTTGGCCAGGACAGCTGAAAACAATGACAGAACTGTATTTACTCTGGTGGAGCTAGACCACAAAAGGGTGAAGGACAACTGGATAGCTGAAAACAGAAACCATACAGAGCCTGGGCAATACAATGGAAGAACTCAAAGCAAAGCTAAGGCTGTATTAGCAATAGGAATAACAGAAATAATGCAAAAGTATCATATAAAAATAATTAAAAAAAAAATCAGAAGTGTTGTTTGGGAAATGCAGGGGAAAAAAAATCAGAAGAGACAGGGATATCACCATATTTTCACAGGCTAAACAAACAACAATAACATGCATCAAATAACTCTGTAAACCATTATTATGAGAGGGCACCTACAACAATGAATCCAGATGTGCCTGGGAGCCTTAGTATTCCCAGGCTCTGTAACAATGTAGTTGACAGTAATAAACTGCTAAAGTATTTTCTGATATGAATATGGACGATTTTAATCACCGTTAACTCTTTGGTGTGGGTTTTTCAGCTCAAGTGCTCCAGGGGCCATTCCCATAAGGTAGCCTGCAATGCAGCAACTCCATTTGGGAAGCAAGAAATGGATTTGGGCTGGGCTGCGCCAGCAGGCGCCTATGTTTGGAACATCCCTGGGAACAGCGTCTTAACTAGCAGAGAGGTACCTTTGGGTAAGATTATCGTATTAATAGAGGTTCCTAACAATAGATTAGTGACGCTAAGACTGTACTATGGATTATTTCTCTTTCTTAGATAGGTCAGAGAAGAGACATTTCTGACAACAACACAGTTCAGACATTCCTGGGTTCAATCAATTTTTTTTCTTACTGAATCAAAACAGGGCATGGAAATGGAAACCTTGGAAATAGTTAACAGCACAGAAGACCCTGTCATAACAAACAAGTTTGGGTAAATTAATGACAAACCAGTTTTGAGTAAATTAAATAGAATAACAAAGTATGACTGAAAGCAAGTGCCTGAATTCAAGCGGCGAAAGTTTGACATAACTGTGAAAAATTCTAACTTTGGACTTTAGATGTCAAGCAGACCTGACATTTCTTCAAATCAGATGCCTAACAGTTTCTTATTTTTGTCTGTAGAAAAAGAAAAAAAAGTTTTCCAAGGTCAAGTGGATTGAATAACTATAAACAACAAGCCTTCAGCAATTAAAACCCACAAACCCCAAATCACAATAGCCTTAGAAATCAAGGAGTGCAGAGGTGAAGTAAAATTTGACCAGAAGTCAAGCAGGGTAAAGCCTCACAGAAGATAGTAAGAACAAACAACAGGTTGTTCAGCCACATAGAAAAGAGAATATAAATAAATGCAGCAGCCAGGCAGCAAAGATGAACTAGAAATCCAGGATTATTAGGTATAATCTAAACCCTCAAAATTAATATTTTGTGGGGTTTTGTGCATGCTTTTGTGCAGGTACATGTACATACACAAAGATACTGTTACTGTACCAAGAGGTCAAAGGCTAAGTAATGACAATACAGGTAATGATACAGAAGCGATACCTGAGCAGACCACAAAACTCAGGAGCACAGTCCTCTTTAACAGAGAAAACGTGTGTCATATTCAGGTGTGTGTGTGTGTCCAACCTCAGCAGCATGAAAACTCTCAGCATTCAGGATGTTCTTGATTAAAGGAAGAGATAATCAAGAACATTAAGTAAAGAAGTAGTACAGTGCAGTGGTGTGTACAACACGCCTCACAATTCCTGCAAGTCTGTTAAGATGATGCCTATGTCTCAGGCACTAAATATTTTGAAACTAGCCCTTACCTAGACTTTAGTGAAGTATTCAATGTACAACAGGCAAAATAATTATGAAGGCAGATAAAGAAACACAGTAGAAAAAGCATGAGGTGGACAAGAAATTGGTTCAAGAATAGTCAGGTTAGAAAAAAGTATCAAGGGATGCTATTAGTAGGCTTTGCCAAGTTGGGGTTTACAAACCCCAAGGTTATGGGTTTACAAACCCATAACAATGTGAGTTCCATCAACTACCTCGTACCACTACCGGTATCTTCCAGATGTGAGATACACTTATCAGGTATAGGATGACCAGGGACATCGTTAAGGAGCAAGCCAGAGACAGAACAATATTCTAGTACAAGAATGTAAAATCATGCCTTTTGGAACTGAAAAGAAAACATTATGATGAGGACTTGGGAATCAGAAAGAAAATAATCCCTGAGTATTATGGCTGTCCTGATAACTATGAAAACCTAGTATGATATAGCGTAAGTAGGTTCAGCAGGGAAGGCAGAAAGGCTCTTAAACTGTTCAGCAATTCTGGAACAATATTCTACAAGGAATGCTAAGAGCAGAGGAGGTTAAGACAGAGTTAGAAAACTTAAAGAACACTTCTATGACATGGTGCCTGTGACGCTGTAACTTAAGAGGCCCTAGTGACTGTTCCTGTTCTTCATCCTCTCAAAGAATCTCTGCTCAAGTATTTGTGTAGACTTGTTAATCTTATTTTCTTTAATAATTTTTTACCTTGAAAGCCCCAGATAAACGTCCCTTGGTTCAGGTTAGCTGGCAGCTGCGTGAATAAGCTTCCCCAGTTGTCCAGATCCACCAACACAATGTGAGTCATGGTACTCAGGTAGTCAAGATCAGGAAGTTCACCATCTTCAATGGGATAAAAAGGACGCGTTTAAAGATCAACTGACTTTCTGGTCAACCAACATACATCAACTTAAGCTATGCTTTTGAAAATTCACGTATTCAACTATTCTATAAGCTAAAAGTTATAAAACATGATCATATTTGGCAACTGCACTGTTTTTAAATCAACTGAAGTAGCGTTTGGTAACGCGCAAATCAGACAAAAAAATGCGGAATCTAGCTATACGATGGTGTAGAGCTGGACAGTTTTGTGCTAGGCACAGAAAGCTGTTGTCCTGCACCAAGACATGTGAATAGTCTGTTTAATATTCAACTGTGCACCTCCTACTACAGCAAGTCTCCATGACATTTAATTGCTTACATGCACAAGAGTATGTAAAATGTTTAGAGAAATATTTTGTGCTGTACATTTAACATAAATGTCAACCTTTTAATCAAAAGTATTATGACACTATGAGTAACTGAAAACACTTCCAATTTTTGAACACAACCTTTAGCATTCTTGATGTCATTCTTAGAAGTGACACAAACTTCAAAAAAATATTTGCAGGCTCAAGGCAAAAACACCCCCTAATACATACTGATAACATAAATGCTCAGATGAAATTATTTTTTAGCAAGGTAAGGAAACAGAGAAGATGGTGTTAAAATAAGACTGACCACATAGAAAGCACTACCAGGCTCATAAACATTTGTACATACAAAGGTGGCAAGTTTCTCTTGAATGTGCATTATAGACCACTTTTACACTTTTAAGAGTTAGATCTCTATTTGGGGTCCTTGATTGTCCTCTTCCTTTTAACACCAAATTAAGCTCCCAAGTAATTTCAAAATATTTCAGTCCCAGGGTTCTCATATCTGCCAACCTTTTTTTTTTTTTTTTTTTTTTTTTTAAAAGACTTCATACATACAGCATATAACAATAAATTGTTGATTACAAGTTCTGGAAACTCAAATACTGAGAATTCAAAACGCAGCCTTAAAGAACAACAAATACTGAATTCTGAGTTGATTTACAGACTGGGTATAGGCAAATAGTATGCTACATACTTGTACTAACATTGAAACAGTGTGTTAAAGACAACAATATTTTCTAATGTTAAAAAAAAAAAATAAAATTCTGCAAACCTTCACCAAGTTCTTCAGAGTGTGCCGAGTCCTTTTTTTCTTTCTTTCCCTGTATTGGTCCCTGCAGAGGAGATGGCTTTGGTCTTCCCTGAGTCTTCGATGGAGATGCTTCAAGTTTTAGCTGGTGCGGTTTTCTGTCCACACAAGCCCCACTTGCTGTAAACTTGAATACTGTATTTTCCGATTCTGATGCAAGACTTGATAGATCAGGTTTCTGCAAGAAGCAGTGTTTCATATGATAGTGCTGATGCGCGCTCTGAAGATCATCAAAGTTTTTGTTGCATGCAGCACATCTAACAACATACATCTCTTCCTTATGTTTCAGTGACGTGTGACTGCTGAGATGACTGTTCAACTCAGCAAAATTCTGTGCAGTTGCAGAACACAAGCAGCATCGAAACCATAAGTTTCCTTTTTGCAGCATGGCTTTCTGGCAATCCACATAATCATTCCTCCTGTTTATTCTGGAGACATAAGTTGTCCGGCAACCACAGGTTAAACGGTCTCCTTTTTCTACTGGGAGGAAGTCCTCCTCTTTTTTTATTGACATTTCCATCTGCTCAGGCACAAATGCATAGTCTGTGCTATGAATCTCCTTATAATGGATTAGAAATTCTTCTTCTGTGTCAAAGAAGAGATTACCACAAAGGCCACAGAAGTATTTAGTCTGTATCTCCTGGTTATGATGCTCTTGGAAGTGTCGCTGTAGCGTTCCTACTTTCCGAAAGTGATTTCTGCATAAGCCACAGCAATATCTGTGAAATGCATGGCTTTCTAAGGACATGCAATGTTGTTTAACGCTCTCTTCAGATTCAAACATCTCCTCACAAATGCGGCATTGCCATTTTCCCAGAATATGACTTTTTTCAGGGGAGAGTTCCATAGGACTAGGAATGCAGTCTTTCCTTTCACCTGCAGAAACGCACTCTGTGTCAGAAGCGGATGGCATAGGTTCATCTTCCAGAGCTTCTTGCTCATAATAGTAACTATGTCCACCATGAAATTCAGTCACATGTCCCATAATATCCTCTTCTCTGAGATCTACAGAACATGCTCTGCACCAGAGAAGAAAATTAGTCAAGTGTGCTCCCCCATGGAATCGACTCATATGCAGGCGGATAATGCTTGAATTTTCAGCAAGCTTTCCACACACAGCACACTTGTGACAGATCCTATTTGCTGACAAAATGTGCTTTTCTACTGACTCTTCTGTAAAAAACTTTTGAAGACATTCACAAAACCAGGCTTTTACTTTGCAAGCACTACCTTGACTTTGGTTTGCTACATGATCTTCCTTTTTATCCTTTAAATCGCTCTTCCGTTTTGAAGGAGTAGATCCCCTTTCACTGGTAGGCTCATTCGAAGTCCAGTGTCTTTTAAGTAGTGGTCTTGACCGATCCACAACATGGCACAAGTAAGACTGATTTTTATTTTTTCCATTGATATGACAGAACATCAAGATGGACTCTTCCATTCTACTAAAAACTTTAATGTTATGTTGAGTGGTTTGCTTATGCTGGGTGATCTGATTCTTATCAGCAAACAGTTTATCACAGTTCTCGCAGTGACCTTTTGTTTTAAATATCTCTGCAACTTGGGAGATTCTCTTCTTTGACACTGCCACAGGCCCAGAATTACGACAACGTGTTCTAGAATGGATTAAAAAAATAAAGAGGTTATATGATAACCTGAAATATTTTTAAACTTTCAAATGTACTTTGAAATATTACCTAGCAGCTACAGCAATTAGTGTGTGGAAATAGTGCCCTCTGTACACTTTAACTCACCTACTAGCTTGCCAACAAAAACATGCAATGTCTATCTCATCTCTGCACTTCAAAGAGAATTAGGTGCTAATTTCCAAAACTAGCACTTAGATCGATGCATATGTTGTTTTAGAAATCCAATGCTGCCAACTTCTTGGGGCTGTTCAGCCTGGAGAGGAGAAGGCTCCGGGAAGACCTTATTGCAGCCTTTTACTACTTAAAGGGGGCTTATAAGAAAGATGGGGACAAACTTTTTAGCAGGGCCTCTGGCAATAGGTCAAGGGGCGATGGCTTTAAGCTAAAAGAGCATAGATTTAAACCAGGTACAAGGAAGAAATTGTTTATAGTGACAGTGGTGAAACACTGGAACAATTTGCCCAGAGAGGTGGTAGATGTGCCATCGCTGGAAGCATTCAAGGTCAGGTTGGACGGGGCTCTGAGCAACCTGATCTAGTTGAAGATGTCCCTTCTTATTGCAGGGGGGTTGGACGAGATCACCTTTAAAGGTCCCCTCCAACCCAAACCATTCTATTATTCTATGAACTTAGAAACAATGGAACAGAGACCAAGTTCTGTTGCTCTGTTACAGAAAGTAACAAAGAGGATACAGACATTGATCAGCATTCTGCAGTGGATTGTGCGGGGTAAGGCAGGGTAAAAGACATGGCAAGGGGGCAGGTTTTTGATAGTTTACTCAGGAAGTCAATATTCAGATAGTCCTAAATGCCCTGAAATCTATTTGCACCACTAAGAACACACCTGCCTATCTGTTATTGATCTATGAATGATCACATTATAAAGACGAGTGTCGCTCACAAACCTGAAATGAGCTGTTAATTCCATATGCGAGCGTAGTATCTGGCAGCAGGATATACACTTCACTTGGAAGGGGACCTCTTTGCACAAAGATATCAGAAGGTTCTTTGCATACGATGGGAAAGGTAGAGGAAGGCCAGCCTTCATGTCATCTATAATATGGAATGGCAGAAAGTGCAACCACACATTAGAGTTCTTTCACAGTTATGTCAGCTCTCAGATGACAGTTACAATGGTACTCATTTGTCACAGGCTTCAGAAAGTGAGTTACCATGTGTCAGCTGAGCCACAGTAATTGTGCAATGGAAGTTTTACATAAAATTGCATTAATGTTTTAAACTTCTGTAAGAATCTCTTATCTGAATCTCTTTGCATCCTTTTTTTTTTCCATACTCTGCAACTAACTCTACTGCCCTTTTCCTCCTTCTACAAGGTCTGATCAGTTATCTCCCTTAGGAAGGTTCTTATTGACCATCCTCCCCTCCATCTGTCACCACCTGCCTACTCTTTCGTTTAAAGCCATAGTATGTTTAAAACAGAAAGAAGCATGCAATTCATTTAAGAAGTTTCCGCATACTCTGACTATCTCCTTTTTCCCATCCTCAATGTTAATTCTCCCTAAATTTTCAGGTGCATACTCCATGTCTAACTCCAAGTGCCAGCAGAACAGAAATTTTTCTATTGAAAAGAGAATGGGAAGTGACTTACAAGCTATTGCTGTTAATGTTCTGCATCTTAGGAGGCAAGTTATCTTCGAATTTTCTGTTTAGTAAGATGTGATGATCAGCAGGCAGTAATTTGAGGTTATGCCTTTCAACTAACTTCACTACCAGATCTTACAGATCACGCTGATATTAATCCTAAAGACCTACCAATGCAAAGGAATAAAACAGAGCCCCTCCTTTCCCCCCCCCCTTTTTTTTTTGTTCCAAGTTAAATGCTATCCATCTCTAAAGAAGAAAACACTATTTTGGTCTTTTCAAAGCAATAGCTCACCAGCAATCTTTTTTAAAACCTATGGCCTGATTTTAAAGGCTCTTGGTCTTTTCAAAGCAATAGCTCACCAGCAATCTTTTTTAAAACCTATGGCCTGATTTTAAAGGCATCTACGGTCAGCACATTCAGAATTAATAACCTCTTTTTGAGAATAAAAGTCCATTAGATTTACAATACATAAGAGAAATCAGAACCATGGAGCTGACTGTCACTTCCATGAAGACGTTAGTACTGACTCAACCTGCAGGAAGATTCCTTAAGCCTGTCTTTACTGTACACTTCCTGCGGACACCATGGGAGAGGGCAGAAGTAGAAGATATAATTATGAAGGTGAGAAATAACTATACCAATCCTTTTGGACATGTAGGCTTATCCTGAAAGATACACTATCTAAAGTATGGCAGCTTCTTGAATAAGAAGTCAACTCCATCTATATCTGATCTGTCTCAGCTGTTTCCCTAACATTAAAGTAAATGCTTTAACGCCTATTGCTCATGTCAAAGCTAAAAAGTCAGTACAGCTATGATGGTCATTAAACCTGTTTTCAAAACCATGACCAGACAGATATCTGCTGTGGAATTACGAAGTATGGTTCAGGATGTTATCAGCTCACAACATAACTGCTATTTTAGCCTTCAGTGGCAATGTGACCAATGCAAGGCATCAGACTGGCAGCACCATTCCAACTAAGCATGCTAAATTTGCAATTATATGGAGACGAAACTTTCACAGGTCTTTTGTATCAGGAATGCCAAGGGAACAGACAAGAAAAATAGCTTCCAGCAGACTTCAGACAGTACAGTAAGGGGAGGGATCACCACAGCCAGTCTGACTGGAATTGAAAGAGAAATTTACGTGTTTTGGTTCCTATCAACATGATAAATGTAAACTTATTTAGGACAGTAGTTGCACAGAGTCACTGGAGGATGAGACACTTATACAAGAGACTTGGAGATAAAGGAAAGTCTGCTTCTCATTACAGCAACTGTGATGGAGGAATCATTTCTACACAAAGTTATAAATTTCAAAGCATCTCCTCTTACAGAGCTGTATCACATTGGAGACCTTAAAAGAAAAATAAAAATTAATTAAAAACCTTAAGCTTTTTTTACACAGAAGAAAAATATAAGTCACTTCATATCATAAGGAGCAATTATCAGAAGGAATGAAAAGTGGTACACTTCGTAGCAACATACCACTCAATTTAGAAGCCTCGAGGAAGTGGTTCTTTCCTGACATATGCTTCAAGCATTCGTCACTTTTGGTGAAAAGGAGGAAGCAGCTTGGGCATGCAAAACACTGAATATGCTGTGGAGGGAGATCTTTTTTATGTCCATCATTTTCATTTAGCTGCAAGAAAAAAATGATCTAGTTAGGAAAAATATTAAGTCAAGAAACCAGTCACAGTTCTCCTCATATCCTTCCATGGTAATATTTTCACTTTTGGGTTTTCAGCTACTGCATCTATGTTTATGCACAGCCTACCCCTATGCACTTCAGCTCTTGAGTCATAAGGGACTGGCCAAACTGCCACTGTCAAACTCAGCTACTCAACCTTATGACACTGTCAACTTTTCCATTCCCTTCTTGCACCATCTCTACCTTCCTGACAAAAATCTTTAAGTTTTGCTGCTGACATTTTTGCTTAATCCCTTATGTTTGCTCAAGGAATCTTCATGATATGCTTATGCCTTCTTCCATAGCTTGTTTAGTATTATCTCCTCATCCTTCCACACCAAAATAACCCCATCTTCGTGCCTCTGCAAGAGCTGGTCCCTTTCTCCAAACTCGTCTGTAACTCCTGCTCATGCCCCTGGACGCACCACAGGCACACACACAACTTTGAAGCAATGGCAAAAGAGCAGGGAAAAACTATGATGCAATCTTTCAAGCTTGTCAGGTCTGACTATGCATCAGGAGTTACTACTAGATGGGTACATAATAATATTTGTTATTAAAACATTCAACTTTGAGAGTGCTATCCATTATCCAGTTCAACACCAGACTGCTTAAATAAAACCAGGCACCCAGAACATAACACCTGTCATTGAACTGAGGTTTTACAGTGGGAAGTTACGAACAAAAGGAAAAGAGTGAGCATTATCCAAAAACAAAAAAAAGTGAAAAGAGTGGAAGTAGGGAGGAACAACAACAAAAAAGCAAATACTATTAGCTTATATTCAAATCAAAACTCAAATGCTAGATTATCCTTTTCCCTTCTGCAATTTAACTAGTGAGTAGCAGCAAATACATCTATCAGAGAGACCTGAAACAGAGAAGAAACAGTTGCAGCTCAATCGCCCAATTTTCTTTTCTCATTCTGCTGCCTCTTTTTCCCCCATCTCCATTCTGCTGCTTCTCTTTACCATCACGTATTTCACCATGACTTCTTGCCTTTATCTTTCATAGTTTTGGAGATGAGAAAAAAGGGGAATGCCTTTTGACACCACCACCAGAGGGACAAGAGGTTCAAGATAGAACTATGGTCCTCTCATGGGTATGCTGGGAAGTACAATCTAATGGTCAAACCTACTGGGAGTACTGTCAGGATACATCAGGTGTTTGAAACACAGCAGAATAAGAAAAACTACTGCGAAGACTAAAACAAAGGAGGTGAGAGAAAGAGGGTTAAAAGAAAAAAAAAAAGAAAAACAAAAACAGTGCATAATTATGTCTTGAAAACCCTCTACTATGTTCAGTCAGGAGGATTACTTATCCTTATGATCTTGCCTTAGATAAAAGATGATCGCTGTACTGCTGAGAGGTTGAAAATCTTTTGCAGCATATCACACAGGCAACAGCATTATTTGGGGGTCCGTGTAATGTGACTGTTGGGTCACAAGGAGAATGATCAAACCTGGAGAGAAAAAAAATAATTAACAAGTTAGTCACCTCTAAGTACTCAAAACGTTTGTGTTTTTTTTTTTTTTTTTTAAATGGGGGAAAAAAAAAACCTGTCTTTTGAAGTTGTTGGACAAAAATCTATCAAATAAACCTAAACTGTATAATTCCTCACTTCCCCTATCATTAACTGTATCAGTCAAAGTATCCTGTACAGAGGTGATTCTCCCTGAGGCTTACCTGTTATAATGACCACTTTGGAGAGGAATCATACTGTTTTTAAGAGCACTAGAACTAACAAAGCCTTGAATTCCTACAGAGGGATTTTTAAAATTTATTTATTTTTACCTCCTTGCATTGGTTCTGGCTGGGATGGAGTTAAGTTTCTTTGTAGCTGTTTGTATGGTGCTGTGTTTTGGATTTATGAACAACAGTGTTGATAGCACAGTGACGTTTTAGCTATTGCTGAGCAGTGCTTGCACAGCGTCAAGACCTTCTCTGCTTTTCAGACTGCCCCACCAGCAAGTAGGCTGGGGCTAGGCAAGAGGCTGGTAGGGGACACAGCTGGGACAGCTGACCCCAACTGACCAGAGGGACATCCCATACCATACAACGTTGTGCTCACCAATAAAATCTGCGTGAAGGAGGAGGAAGGGGGGATGTTCAGAGTGATGGTTATTTGTCTTCCCAAGTAACCCTTATGTGTTACAAAGCCCTGCCTGCCAATGAGAATTCCCTACATTGCTTTGCTTGCCTGCACAGCTTTTGCTTTACTTATCAAACTGGTTTTATCTCAGCCCAGAGTTTTCTCACTTTTACCCTTCGGATTCTCTTCCCCATCTCACTGGGGTGAGTGAGCAGCTGTCTGGCACTGAGCTGCCTACCAGGGTTAACCCACAGCACTCCCCTCAGCTTCTCTCCTTACCACCTTCTCCACGACACATTCGCTAGTTAAAAGGCGGTATATGCTGGAATTGACACAGACACAATGAGTGCTCACTAGCAGTCATCAGCTGTGAACAGATATCTGGCCTACAGCTCTTGCTCCTCTTTCCCTTCAAAATACCCTTCAGGGGCATTTTTTTAATCATACTATCAAGTTGTATATGTTAACCTTTTGGTCTTTTTCAGTCTTGGAAGAAGCAACAGAAGTGGAGAACAAAAATCTTGCTTCTCAAAAATAAAAAGATATTAAAAAAATGCTCAACAAGATGAAGAAATCAATTCTGAATGAAAAAAAAAAAAACAACCCCAAACCCCCCCTAAAAAAAAACCAAGAGGGAAGTTCATCACATCATCTATATAAAATCTGTAACACATTAGTCTGCTCTCCAAACTATAGGCAGTTTAAGGTAGACTTGACACTGATGTCCTGAGTTTAAGCATATTCTTTCATTATTATTTCTTGCACTGAGCTCTTTCTCTATGTCCTTACCTTTGAAGGTGACCTAGGAGAAGATGTCCATTATCAAACTCTCTGTTGCAATGCATCACAGGGCAAGATATGGGACTGCTGTTGACTTGTCTCTGACCTCCCCTCTTATAAATACCCCTTTTTCCACTGTTAACGGTGCCTGGTTTGAGACCTGTGTTATAAAACAAAGCACTTAAGCCTCTGTAATTCAGATTCTGGTTAAGAAAAACAAACTAACACACAAGCCCTAAAACATTAAAAAAATCAAGTTATATTGATTCTTAAAAGCAAGCTAACAATGCACTCAACTCAATGCATTGAGTTACTCCATGTAACTCAATCCTGCCATGGTAAGTCTGCTCTTTCAGTTGAGGAATCCGTCTCTTCAATCTCCAGTAGGATTACTTTTCACTTTGACACCCTTCCTGTAGGAGCTCCAGGCAGTATTTTAAAATGATTTGTCTTCCTGAAGTTATACTTACTTACGTAGACATTTTCCTGAGCAACAGTTCAACAGTAATATTTTTCCTTCTAGCATCTTTACTTATGAAAGTAGTTAACACTGCCTTACTGGTTTTTAGACTTTGTATACTGAATTTTCTAAGCAGCAAAATATTAGAAGAATAGCTTTTATGGCAATGAGTGTGTAAGAACTTTCAGGTGCCACACTCTAGCAAAGTTAATTTGTTAGATTTGGTTATGCGTAAGCGGCACCTGTAAGCTCAATGTCGGTATTGCTCAATGCAATTATTACTTGTTCTATTCTGCAATGCAGGACTTCGAAAACGCATCACTGAAACTTAATTTCCTATTCTTACCTGGCATTTTTAACCACTGGTCCACACATAATCTTGCAGCTTCTGTGTCACTGTGTTCCCGAATAAATTCTAATTCTTGCAACCCATGAGCATACTGGGAATCTACCTTCTCCTGAAGGGGAAAACATATCAGGCAAGGTGGTAATCAAATAAAAAAAAAATAAAAATTCAAGATTAAGTATGCATCCCAAAACTTACACATGGGTCTCTAAAAACCTAAAGAAAAAAAAAAACACCCACAAAACCTAGGTGGGGGGGCGCAGAATAAAATCTTACAACTTGACTGACTTCTGTATAACACAATAAAGATGGAATGTAACAGCAACAAAACAATAAATTAAAAAAAATAGTACTAATTTTTATGCCCCAAATAAAAGCTACAGCCTCAGTGAATTACTTTACTTTTACTGCACCCACTGAAGTTTCGGAAGCATGTGCATAACCAAGATTTTTAAGATTATAAAAAGCAGCAAATAATAATGAGTTTTTTTTTAAAAAAGCAGCAACACAAAATAGTTATTGAAACAAAGAGTCAATTTGTTCCACTGCCGAGGCAAAAAAACCCATGGTAGTTTCACTTTGAAGGGCAATTTTAATTGCATTACGTGATGAGGAGTAAAGGAACTGCCCAGCAGGAAAATATTCATCATCAACAAAAGGATGTTCTAGCCTTCGTTCTCAGACTCCTTTAAAAGCTACATAGCTATCTCTGACGCCACTTAACCTTTGAGAAACTGTATGTGGAGACATTAAGAGACTGCCAAATTCGAAGGGCAGGAGACAGGAGAGGGATGTAGACCTCTGGACTTCAAGGCTACCTTGGACTATATCTAACAGCCTTTTACTCTGTTGTATTACAGTTGCATAGTCTATTATAGACTATAACAAGCTGTAACTATAGTATAATTATGAGACTTTAAAAGTCATTAACAGTGTTCAGAAAATTAGGCTGCAAAGTCCGCATGTTCCAGAAATACTGGATTTGCATTTGTCCCTGTTGAATTTCATGAGGTTCTTGCAAGCCCATTGCTTCAAGCTATCCAGGTCCCACTGATAGCAGCCCTACCCTTAAGCCTATTGGCTGCACCTTCCAGTTTGTAATAAAAATTAAAAACTCATGCCTTTTAAGTAGCTACACAACACAATTAATAGGATTCACCTTTAAAATTATGCCTTACATATAGAAAATTTTATCCCATTATAAAATATTACCTGATACAGAGATTTAATGTGGCAAATGGCTTCCCCAAAATCTCAGACAAAAGCAGGCAGATAACTAGGTTTGCTGGATAATGGTTTGTGATAACTGTTATTATTCAATTATTTAACCAGAATAATTTATGCTAAGGTCCCTCTGCTGTATATACAAGCAAGAGAACAAGTTTTTGCATTGGCTTGCATGAAGTTAGGTTGTTTTTTTCCCCCCCTTAGGAACTGCGTAAGACTAGCAAATTGGTCGGTTAGAAGCTGTGTGTTTCAAATGATGCCCCAGAAGGAAAAATCTCTAGTTACTAGTTCCAGATCCAGCTCAGCAATCTTTTTTTTTTTTTCCACTTAGCAGTGAAAACAAACACACTCATGACTACAAGGCCTGTATTATCCAATTCTACTGAAACAAAATACGTCCAATACCTTAAAGGCTTTGTTTTTCTCTTCTTTTTGCTGTTTCTCTACTTCAACATGGCGTGCCAGACGATCCAAGGTTGATGCAACTCGTTCTTTCTGATAGTCAATGTGATCTTTACGTTTAGTATTTCTCTACAATTGAAAAGTTAAACTTTTATTTAGTAATTGTTAAGTAACAGGCAGTAATATGGTGAAAAGTGATGCCCAAACATCAGGACATAGCTCAGTACAGATACTCCAATACTAAGTTCCATGCTTTACCTTGCTAGTTTTCCTATTTACCAGCATCTGTAACTTCTGCTAAAAAATGAAGCAACCCCAACTCCCCTACATATTCAAGGCAATTCATCATCAGCCTCACAAAAGCACAAGAAGGAACATGGATGATTATGCTGGGTGTCCTAGAAATCTCCAACAAATGACAAATTAACTAAATTCTTCTAAGTAGGTAAACAAAATTCCTGAAGATTTCAAAGCCAACATGTGGCCCACCTGAAACATTGAGAACCAATATCATTCTTGCTCTAAGACAACATTGCCCAGTACCTTCAGAAAGGCACATCATTAGCTTTTTCTAGCATAAGGGATAGGCCATACACTGTACTTTGCTCCTGCTACACGAAAAGCTCTAGCAATCATCACTGCGAGTGAGCATGTGCATGTACAGAAGACCCACCTTTCCTGGAAAGAACCAGGTTTCTGACACACATCCTCTACCGCAACACTGGAAAACAGAAGTCAAGAGATGGCCACTGCTGCCAAAAACAACTCTGCTAGAGTCACTTTCAGTCACTGTCCCTCTCAAAGGCCCCACAGAGTAGGCACAATAAGCCTGGGGGATACATGAACTGACCAGCCTGCTTCTGACTCAGAAATTCTTAGGAGGGATTATGAAGAATAAGGCTGAGTTAAGACCAGGCTGTCATCAGAATAAGGTCCTCCAACCTGCTGCTTAAATGTTATTTTAGACGGAAAAGGCCTGGGAGTAGGACAGATACATTTGCAGGCTAGAGACTGGACACAGACTTCTGAGGTCACTTGTAAAGCGGTATTTTTCTTCAACACACTTGTTAAAAACACCAAAAGTCAAATAAAGGTTCCAAGTCCATTTCAAGAAGGCAAAAAATGTCTCTGGAAAAAACGAATTGTTGGCACTCTTGCCTTCCACTCAACAGTAGGTAAAACTCAAAAGACTTTAATATTGGTTTATTTACTTATTACTTGTTAAAAATACATCTAACAAGTTTTTTGTGAAGAGTAACATACATATGGAGTATAGGAAGCAAATATATGGAGTACAGGAGATTAATTCATTCATTCAACCAAGAAGTCCCAAAATACGTTTTAACATAACTCACATGAATGTAAGAACTGCTGTTAGGTTCTTCATCCTCACTACTGACAAGATCAATGCATTCAAGTACAGGTCTTAAAGGTCCTTCCTGAAAAAGTGTTAAACACACACACAAAAGCATTAAATTGTCTTCCTCAAAGATAAAATGTTGCATGCGTTACAGCACATTGTCAGCATTAGCTATACCTGGAGAATTTCACCAAGGTTTCAAGAGGGTGCAGTAAGGAAATTCCTGCATGGTAACTTTTGCACTTAACAGACTAATCCACAAAATTGCTAAAACATGCAAATAAATAAGTATTCACAAATAACTAAAATATCAACACCTAGATATCAACTAGAAAAAAAATCAAATTAACAGTCTTCAGATGCTTAATCACTTTATATTCTTCACCTTCTCAATCAACTTAGATCTACATTTTTAACGATACCTCACTTGCACCATTAATTGACTAGTAATAGGGTAGCAGGCTGCTACCAAGAGAGGAACAATCTTCGATTTCATTGAGCAATGCTACATGGTTTTTCATTGTTTTTTGGGGGGTCGATTTGGTTAAAAGACATAAATTAAATTCCAACTCCAAAAGAAATTAAACTTGGGCATTTCAAACATTAAGAAAGTGGGAAACAGTTTCATACACATTTAAACCCTGAAGGCTACTCCTTTCTGAGGAGATATTCCATCAGCAGGTTACAAAGGTCTTTGTATTGGAATCACAATGAGGAGGAGGCCATTTTATTTTAAAAGAAAACACACTTCACCCATTCATACCACATACTCAAAAGCACAGAGACACATGCCCAAATAGTCTGTCCAGCATTCAGCTGCAAAGAAGTGCATCCAGGAAGCCTGGTCAGGACTCCGTGCAGCAATACGGAGGACAAAGGACCATGGCTATCAACAAGCACTTAGGTCCTCTCTATTATTCCTAGCTTGGCAGCCACGTGCTTTGTCTCTCTCCATGCTGCTCCCTCCTCTGAGAGTCACTAGATGTTATTGGTTTTGTCTCCTTCTAATGATGTCTTAAGGCTCTAGCCCTGTTCTTTGTCTTGTGTAGTCATCTTGATGGTTTAAGCCTTGGTTTTAATTTGTGTGAATGCCGTCCCGGATCAGAGCATCTTCAGAAACTTCATGTAAATGGTCTGTGACATCAGTGACCTGCTAGTCTAGGTAGTATCAACACCAGCTGATTTACATGCCTTCATATGCCTCCTTTTATTCATTACGTGTGGTGCTTACACACACATTGGTGTATGTTCCCATTCACTCTCCATTCATGCCAATTCTAACATTTCTACTACAAGCTTCTGTCAGACAGCAGAATGTTGATGTAAACACGAGAAAGCAAGACGAGAAGAGAAAGCAAGACGAGAAGAGAAAGCAAGACGAGAAGAGAAAGCAAGACGAGAAGAGAAAGCAAGACGAGAAGAGAAAGCAAGACGAGAAGAGAAAGCAAGACGAGAAGAGAAAGCAAGACGAGAAGAGAAAGCAAGACGAGAAGAGAAAGCAAGACGAGAAGAAAAAGCAAGACGAGAAGAAAAAGCAAGACGAGAAGAAAAAGCAAGACGAGAAGAAAAAGCAAGACGAGAAGAAAAAGCAAGACGAGAAGAAAAAGCAAGACGAGAAGAAAAAGCAAGACGAGAAGAAAAAGCAAGACGAGAAGAAAAAGCAAGACGAGAAGAAAAAGCAAGACGAGAAGAAAAAGCAAGACGAGAAGAAAAAGCAAGACGAGAAGAAAAAGCAAGACGAGAAGAAAAAGCAAGACGAGAAGAAAAAGCAAGACGAGAAGAAAAAGCAAGACGAGAAGAAAAAGCAAGACGAGAAGAAAAAGCAAGACGAGAAGAAAAAGCAAGACGAGAAGAAAAAGCAAGACGAGAAGAAAAAGCAAGACGAGAAGAAAAAGCAAGACGAGAAGAAAAAGCAAGACGAGAAGAAAAAGCAAGACGAGAAGAAAAAGCAAGACGAGAAGAAAAAGCAAGACGAGAAGAAAAAGCAAGACGAGAAGAAAAAGCAAGACGAGAAGAAAAAGCAAGACGAGAAGAAAAAGCAAGACGAGAAGAAAAAGCAAGACGAGAAGAAAAAGCAAGACGAGAAGAAAAAGCAAGACGAGAAGAAAAAGCAAGACGAGAAGAAAAAGCAAGACGAGAAGAAAAAGCAAGACGAGAAGAAAAAGCAAGACGAGAAGAAAAAGCAAGACGAGAAGAAAAAGCAAGACGAGAAGAAAAAGCAAGACGAGAAGAAAAAGCAAGACGAGAAGAAAAAGCAAGACGAGAAGAAAAAGCAAGACGAGAAGAAAAAGCAAGACGAGAAGAAAAAGCAAGACGAGAAGAAAAAGCAAGACGAGAAGAAAAAGCAAGACGAGAAGAAAAAGCAAGACGAGAAGAAAAAGCAAGACGAGAAGAAAAAGCAAGACGAGAAGAAAAAGCAAGACGAGAAGAAAAAGCAAGACGAGAAGAAAAAGCAAGACGAGAAGAAAAAGCAAGACGAGAAGAAAAAGCAAGACGAGAAGAAAAAGCAAGACGAGAAGAAAAAGCAAGACGAGAAGAAAAAGCAAGACGAGAAGAAAAAGCAAGACGAGAAGAAAAAGCAAGACGAGAAGAAAAAGCAAGACGAGAAGAAAAAGCAAGACGAGAAGAAAAAGCAAGACGAGAAGAAAAAGCAAGACGAGAAGAAAAAGCAAGACGAGAAGAAAAAGCAAGACGAGAAGAAAAAGCAAGACGAGAAGAAAAAGCAAGACGAGAAGAAAAAGCAAGACGAGAAGAAAAAGCAAGACGAGAAGAAAAAGCAAGACGAGAAGAAAAAGCAAGACGAGAAGAAAAAGCAAGACGAGAAGAAAAAGCAAGACGAGAAGAAAAAGCAAGACGAGAAGAAAAAGCAAGACGAGAAGAAAAAGCAAGACGAGAAGAAAAAGCAAGACGAGAAGAAAAAGCAAGACGAGAAGAAAAAGCAAGACGAGAAGAAAAAGCAAGACGAGAAGAAAAAGCAAGACGAGAAGAAAAAGCAAGACGAGAAGAAAAAGCAAGACGAGAAGAAAAAGCAAGACGAGAAGAAAAAGCAAGACGAGAAGAAAAAGCAAGACGAGAAGAAAAAGCAAGACGAGAAGAAAAAGCAAGACGAGAAGAAAAAGCAAGACGAGAAGAAAAAGCAAGACGAGAAGAAAAAGCAAGACGAGAAGAAAAAGCAAGACGAGAAGAAAAAGCAAGACGAGAAGAAAAAGCAAGACGAGAAGAAAAAGCAAGACGAGAAGAAAAAGCAAGACGAGAAGAAAAAGCAAGACGAGAAGAAAAAGCAAGACGAGAAGAAAAAGCAAGACGAGAAGAAAAAGCAAGACGAGAAGAAAAAGCAAGACGAGAAGAAAAAGCAAGACGAGAAGAAAAAGCAAGACGAGAAGAAAAAGCAAGACGAGAAGAAAAAGCAAGACGAGAAGAAAAAGCAAGACGAGAAGAAAAAGCAAGACGAGAAGAAAAAGCAAGACGAGAAGAAAAAGCAAGACGAGAAGAAAAAGCAAGACGAGAAGAAAAAGCAAGACGAGAAGAAAAAGCAAGACGAGAAGAAAAAGCAAGACGAGAAGAAAAAGCAAGACGAGAAGAAAAAGCAAGACGAGAAGAAAAAGCAAGACGAGAAGAAAAAGCAAGACGAGAAGAAAAAGCAAGACGAGAAGAAAAAGCAAGACGAGAAGAAAAAGCAAGACGAGAAGAAAAAGCAAGACGAGAAGAAAAAGCAAGACGAGAAGAAAAAGCAAGACGAGAAGAAAAAGCAAGACGAGAAGAAAAAGCAAGACGAGAAGAAAAAGCAAGACGAGAAGAAAAAGCAAGACGAGAAGAAAAAGCAAGACGAGAAGAAAAAGCAAGACGAGAAGAAAAAGCAAGACGAGAAGAAAAAGCAAGACGAGAAGAAAAAGCAAGACGAGAAGAAAAAGCAAGACGAGAAGAAAAAGCAAGACGAGAAGAAAAAGCAAGACGAGAAGAAAAAGCAAGACGAGAAGAAAAAGCAAGACGAGAAGAAAAAGCAAGACGAGAAGAAAAAGCAAGACGAGAAGAAAAAGCAAGACGAGAAGAAAAAGCAAGACGAGAAGAAAAAGCAAGACGAGAAGAAAAAGCAAGACGAGAAGAAAAAGCAAGACGAGAAGAAAAAGCAAGACGAGAAGAAAAAGCAAGACGAGAAGAAAAAGCAAGACGAGAAGAAAAAGCAAGACGAGAAGAAAAAGCAAGACGAGAAGAAAAAGCAAGACGAGAAGAAAAAGCAAGACGAGAAGAAAAAGCAAGACGAGAAGAAAAAGCAAGACGAGAAGAAAAAGCAAGACGAGAAGAAAAAGCAAGACGAGAAGAAAAAGCAAGACGAGAAGAAAAAGCAAGACGAGAAGAAAAAGCAAGACGAGAAGAAAAAGCAAGACGAGAAGAAAAAGCAAGACGAGAAGAAAAAGCAAGACGAGAAGAAAAAGCAAGACGAGAAGAAAAAGCAAGACGAGAAGAAAAAGCAAGACGAGAAGAAAAAGCAAGACGAGAAGAAAAAGCAAGACGAGAAGAAAAAGCAAGACGAGAAGAAAAAGCAAGACGAGAAGAAAAAGCAAGACGAGAAGAAAAAGCAAGACGAGAAGAAAAAGCAAGACGAGAAGAAAAAGCAAGACGAGAAGAAAAAGCAAGACGAGAAGAAAAAGCAAGACGAGAAGAAAAAGCAAGACGAGAAGAAAAAGCAAGACGAGAAGAAAAAGCAAGACGAGAAGAAAAAGCAAGACGAGAAGAAAAAGCAAGACGAGAAGAAAAAGCAAGACGAGAAGAAAAAGCAAGACGAGAAGAAAAAGCAAGACGAGAAGAAAAAGCAAGACGAGAAGAAAAAGCAAGACGAGAAGAAAAAGCAAGACGAGAAGAAAAAGCAAGACGAGAAGAAAAAGCAAGACGAGAAGAAAAAGCAAGACGAGAAGAAAAAGCAAGACGAGAAGAAAAAGCAAGACGAGAAGAAAAAGCAAGACGAGAAGAAAAAGCAAGACGAGAAGAAAAAGCAAGACGAGAAGAAAAAGCAAGACGAGAAGAAAAAGCAAGACGAGAAGAAAAAGCAAGACGAGAAGAAAAAGCAAGACGAGAAGAAAAAGCAAGACGAGAAGAAAAAGCAAGACGAGAAGAAAAAGCAAGACGAGAAGAAAAAGCAAGACGAGAAGAAAAAGCAAGACGAGAAGAAAAAGCAAGACGAGAAGAAAAAGCAAGACGAGAAGAAAAAGCAAGACGAGAAGAAAAAGCAAGACGAGAAGAAAAAGCAAGACGAGAAGAAAAAGCAAGACGAGAAGAAAAAGCAAGACGAGAAGAAAAAGCAAGACGAGAAGAAAAAGCAAGACGAGAAGAAAAAGCAAGACGAGAAGAAAAAGCAAGACGAGAAGAAAAAGCAAGACGAGAAGAAAAAGCAAGACGAGAAGAAAAAGCAAGACGAGAAGAAAAAGCAAGACGAGAAGAAAAAGCAAGACGAGAAGAAAAAGCAAGACGAGAAGAAAAAGCAAGACGAGAAGAAAAAGCAAGACGAGAAGAAAAAGCAAGACGAGAAGAAAAAGCAAGACGAGAAGAAAAAGCAAGACGAGAAGAAAAAGCAAGACGAGAAGAAAAAGCAAGACGAGAAGAAAAAGCAAGACGAGAAGAAAAAGCAAGACGAGAAGAAAAAGCAAGACGAGAAGAAAAAGCAAGACGAGAAGAAAAAGCAAGACGAGAAGAAAAAGCAAGACGAGAAGAAAAAGCAAGACGAGAAGAAAAAGCAAGACGAGAAGAAAAAGCAAGACGAGAAGAAAAAGCAAGACGAGAAGAAAAAGCAAGACGAGAAGAAAAAGCAAGACGAGAAGAAAAAGCAAGACGAGAAGAAAAAGCAAGACGAGAAGAAAAAGCAAGACGAGAAGAAAAAGCAAGACGAGAAGAAAAAGCAAGACGAGAAGAAAAAGCAAGACGAGAAGAAAAAGCAAGACGAGAAGAAAAAGCAAGACGAGAAGAAAAAGCAAGACGAGAAGAAAAAGCAAGACGAGAAGAAAAAGCAAGACGAGAAGAAAAAGCAAGACGAGAAGAAAAAGCAAGACGAGAAGAAAAAGCAAGACGAGAAGAAAAAGCAAGACGAGAAGAAAAAGCAAGACGAGAAGAAAAAGCAAGACGAGAAGAAAAAGCAAGACGAGAAGAAAAAGCAAGACGAGAAGAAAAAGCAAGACGAGAAGAAAAAGCAAGACGAGAAGAAAAAGCAAGACGAGAAGAAAAAGCAAGACGAGAAGAAAAAGCAAGACGAGAAGAAAAAGCAAGACGAGAAGAAAAAGCAAGACGAGAAGAAAAAGCAAGACGAGAAGAAAAAGCAAGACGAGAAGAAAAAGCAAGACGAGAAGAAAAAGCAAGACGAGAAGAAAAAGCAAGACGAGAAGAAAAAGCAAGACGAGAAGAAAAAGCAAGACGAGAAGAAAAAGCAAGACGAGAAGAAAAAGCAAGACGAGAAGAAAAAGCAAGACGAGAAGAAAAAGCAAGACGAGAAGAAAAAGCAAGACGAGAAGAAAAAGCAAGACGAGAAGAAAAAGCAAGACGAGAAGAAAAAGCAAGACGAGAAGAAAAAGCAAGACGAGAAGAAAAAGCAAGACGAGAAGAAAAAGCAAGACGAGAAGAAAAAGCAAGACGAGAAGAAAAAGCAAGACGAGAAGAAAAAGCAAGACGAGAAGAAAAAGCAAGACGAGAAGAAAAAGCAAGACGAGAAGAAAAAGCAAGACGAGAAGAAAAAGCAAGACGAGAAGAAAAAGCAAGACGAGAAGAAAAAGCAAGACGAGAAGAAAAAGCAAGACGAGAAGAAAAAGCAAGACGAGAAGAAAAAGCAAGACGAGAAGAAAAAGCAAGACGAGAAGAAAAAGCAAGACGAGAAGAAAAAGCAAGACGAGAAGAAAAAGCAAGACGAGAAGAAAAAGCAAGACGAGAAGAAAAAGCAAGACGAGAAGAAAAAGCAAGACGAGAAGAAAAAGCAAGACGAGAAGAAAAAGCAAGACGAGAAGAAAAAGCAAGACGAGAAGAAAAAGCAAGACGAGAAGAAAAAGCAAGACGAGAAGAAAAAGCAAGACGAGAAGAAAAAGCAAGACGAGAAGAAAAAGCAAGACGAGAAGAAAAAGCAAGACGAGAAGAAAAAGCAAGACGAGAAGAAAAAGCAAGACGAGAAGAAAAAGCAAGACGAGAAGAAAAAGCAAGACGAGAAGAAAAAGCAAGACGAGAAGAAAAAGCAAGACGAGAAGAAAAAGCAAGACGAGAAGAAAAAGCAAGACGAGAAGAAAAAGCAAGACGAGAAGAAAAAGCAAGACGAGAAGAAAAAGCAAGACGAGAAGAAAAAGCAAGACGAGAAGAAAAAGCAAGACGAGAAGAAAAAGCAAGACGAGAAGAAAAAGCAAGACGAGAAGAAAAAGCAAGACGAGAAGAAAAAGCAAGACGAGAAGAAAAAGCAAGACGAGAAGAAAAAGCAAGACGAGAAGAAAAAGCAAGACGAGAAGAAAAAGCAAGACGAGAAGAAAAAGCAAGACGAGAAGAAAAAGCAAGACGAGAAGAAAAAGCAAGACGAGAAGAAAAAGCAAGACGAGAAGAAAAAGCAAGACGAGAAGAAAAAGCAAGACGAGAAGAAAAAGCAAGACGAGAAGAAAAAGCAAGACGAGAAGAAAAAGCAAGACGAGAAGAAAAAGCAAGACGAGAAGAAAAAGCAAGACGAGAAGAAAAAGCAAGACGAGAAGAAAAAGCAAGACGAGAAGAAAAAGCAAGACGAGAAGAAAAAGCAAGACGAGAAGAAAAAGCAAGACGAGAAGAAAAAGCAAGACGAGAAGAAAAAGCAAGACGAGAAGAAAAAGCAAAACGAGAAGAAAAAGCAAAACGAGAAGAAAAAGCAAAACGAGAAGAAAAAGCAAAACGAGAAGAAAAAGCAAAACGAGAAGAAAAAGCAAAACGAGAAGAAAAAGCAAAACGAGAAGAAAAAGCAAAACGAGAAGAAAAAGCAAAACGAGAAGAAAAAGCAAAACGAGAAGAAAAAGCAAAACGAGAAGAAAAAGCAAAACGAGAAGAAAAAGCAAAACGAGAAGAAAAAGCAAAACGAGAAGAAAAAGCAAAACGAGAAGAAAAAGCAAAACGAGAAGAAAAAGCAAAACGAGAAGAAAAAGCAAAACGAGAAGAAAAAGCAAAACGAGAAGAAAAAGCAAAACGAGAAGAAAAAGCAAAACGAGAAGAAAAAGCAAAACGAGAAGAAAAAGCAAAACGAGAAGAAAAAGCAAAACGAGAAGAAAAAGCAAAACGAGAAGAAAAAGCAAAACGAGAAGAAAAAGCAAAACGAGAAGAAAAAGCAAAACGAGAAGAAAAAGCAAAACGAGAAGAAAAAGCAAAACGAGAAGAAAAAGCAAAACGAGAAGAAAAAGCAAAACGAGAAGAAAAAGCAAAACGAGAAGAAAAAGCAAAACGAGAAGAAAAAGCAAAACGAGAAGAAAAAGCAAAACGAGAAGAAAAAGCAAAACGAGAAGAAAAAGCAAAACGAGAAGAAAAAGCAAAACGAGAAGAAAAAGCAAAACGAGAAGAAAAAGCAAAACGAGAAGAAAAAGCAAAACGAGAAGAAAAAGCAAAACGAGAAGAAAAAGCAAAACGAGAAGAAAAAGCAAAACGAGAAGAAAAAGCAAAACGAGAAGAAAAAGCAAAACGAGAAGAAAAAGCAAAACGAGAAGAAAAAGCAAAACGAGAAGAAAAAGCAAAACGAGAAGAAAAAGCAAAACGAGAAGAAAAAGCAAAACGAGAAGAAAAAGCAAAACGAGAAGAAAAAGCAAAACGAGAAGAAAAAGCAAAACGAGAAGAAAAAGCAAAACGAGAAGAAAAAGCAAAACGAGAAGAAAAAGCAAAACGAGAAGAAAAAGCAAAACGAGAAGAAAAAGCAAAACGAGAAGAAAAAGCAAAACGAGAAGAAAAAGCAAAACGAGAAGAAAAAGCAAAACGAGAAGAAAAAGCAAAACGAGAAGAAAAAGCAAAACGAGAAGAAAAAGCAAAACGAGAAGAAAAAGCAAAACGAGAAGAAAAAGCAAAACGAGAAGAAAAAGCAAAACGAGAAGAAAAAGCAAAACGAGAAGAAAAAGCAAAACGAGAAGAAAAAGCAAAACGAGAAGAAAAAGCAAAACGAGAAGAAAAAGCAAAACGAGAAGAAAAAGCAAAACGAGAAGAAAAAGCAAAACGAGAAGAAAAAGCAAAACGAGAAGAAAAAGCAAAACGAGAAGAAAAAGCAAAACGAGAAGAAAAAGCAAAACGAGAAGAAAAAGCAAAACGAGAAGAAAAAGCAAAACGAGAAGAAAAAGCAAAACGAGAAGAAAAAGCAAAACGAGAAGAAAAAGCAAAACGAGAAGAAAAAGCAAAACGAGAAGAAAAAGCAAAACGAGAAGAAAAAGCAAAACGAGAAGAAAAAGCAAAACGAGAAGAAAAAGCAAAACGAGAAGAAAAAGCAAAACGAGAAGAAAAAGCAAAACGAGAAGAAAAAGCAAAACGAGAAGAAAAAGCAAAACGAGAAGAAAAAGCAAAACGAGAAGAAAAAGCAAAACGAGAAGAAAAAGCAAAACGAGAAGAAAAAGCAAAACGAGAAGAAAAAGCAAAACGAGAAGAAAAAGCAAAACGAGAAGAAAAAGCAAAACGAGAAGAAAAAGCAAAACGAGAAGAAAAAGCAAAACGAGAAGAAAAAGCAAAACGAGAAGAAAAAGCAAAACGAGAAGAAAAAGCAAAACGAGAAGAAAAAGCAAAACGAGAAGAAAAAGCAAAACGAGAAGAAAAAGCAAAACGAGAAGAAAAAGCAAAACGAGAAGAAAAAGCAAAACGAGAAGAAAAAGCAAAACGAGAAGAAAAAGCAAAACGAGAAGAAAAAGCAAAACGAGAAGAAAAAGCAAAACGAGAAGAAAAAGCAAAACGAGAAGAAAAAGCAAAAGGAGAAGAAAAAGCAAAAGGAGAAGAAAAAGCAAAAGCGACCCAAACTGTGTACATAGGTCATAAGTTTTTTAAAGAAGGTGTACAAAATAACATCTGGAGCTCCATCCACACTCACTGCAAGAAGAGTCTTCAATTTTTAAAGGCAAAAAAAGAAGCACTATGTCCACATAATCTGATGTCAGGCAAAAAAAAAAAGCCCATATCATGCTACATTATCACATGCCAAATAAATAATCAGTATAATGAATATGAAATAGGATGAGTAAGGCTAAACACACTGAACAAAATTATTCCTAGTGACTCTAACTCACATCCGTGGTCACACATGTATGCATCTTCAGTGAGAGGCAAAGTTAACTAACATGCCAGAAAAAGTTTCCCATCTGAATTCTGAAAGTTGTTATCTAGCCTCAAAGTAAATAAACAAAAGCAAAAGATAGTTTATGTTTTTGTGTTTTGGTAGCGAGGACAGGTGGTGGTTGGG